>NW_021249124.1:0-1496 GCF_002162155.2 Triticum dicoccoides | reverse complement strand
GAAGAGTGATATTTAGTTAATTCTTTTTGCAGATGATTAATAGATAAATTCCTCACGTCCAGCAATTTATTTTAGAATTTTTGGGGTTCCAGATCTTGCGCTAGCTACAGATTACTACAGACTGTTCTGTTTTTGACAGATTCTGTTTTTCGTGTGTTGTTTGCTTATTTTGATGAATCTATGGCTAGTAAAATAGTTTATAATCCATAGAGAAGTTGGAATACAGTAGGTTTAACACCAATATAAATAAAGAATGAGTTCATTACAGTACCTTGAAGTGGTCTTTTGTTTTCTTTCGCTAACGGGGCTCACGAGTTTTCTATTTTGAGTTTTGTGTTGTGAAGTTTTCATGTTTTGGGTGGATTCTTTTGATGGATCATGGAACAAGGAGTGGCAAGTGCCTAAGCCTGGGGATGCCCATGGCACCCCCAAGATAATACAAGGACACCAAAAAATAAGAGCTAGGGGATGCCCCGGAAGGCATCCCCTCTTTCGTCCACTTCCATCGGTAATTTACTTGGAGCTATATTTTTATTCACCAACATGATATGTGTTTTGCTTGGAGCGTCTTGTATTATTTGTGTCTTTGTGTCTTAGTATGACACGATCATCCATGCTGTACTCACCTTTTGAGAGAGCCATACATGAATTAAAATTTAATAGAATACTCGATGTGCTTCACTTATATCTTTTGGGCTAGATAATTTTGCTCTATGTGCTTCACTTATATCTTTTGAGCGTAGTAGTTTTGCTCTATGTGCTTCACTTATATCTTTTGAGCTAGATAGTTTTTCTCTATGTCCTTCACTTATATCTTTTGAGCTAGATAATTTTACTCTATGTGCTTCACTTAAATCTTTTAGAGAACGGTGGTGGATTTGTTTTAAAGAAACTATTGATCTCTCATGCTTAACTTAAATTATTTTGAGAGTCTCTTAATAGCATGGTAATTTGCTTAATAATAATACGCTTGGTATTCAAGATTTGAGAAACTTTCTTTTGAGTGTGTTGAATACTAAGAAAAGATTGAAGCATGATAATTGTTTTGAGATATGGATGTGATAATATTAAAGTCATGCTAGTTGAGTAGTTGTGAATTTAAAGAATACTTGTGTTAAAGTTTGTGATTCCCGTAGCATGCACGTGTGGTGAACCGTTATGTGACGAAGTCGGAGCATGATTTATTTATCGATTGTCTTCCTTATGAGTGGCGGTCGGCGACGAGCAATGGTCTTTTCCTACCAATATATCCCCCTAGGAGCATGCGCGTAATACTTTGCTTTGATAACTTCTAGATTTTTGCAATAAGTATATGAGTTCTTTATGACTAATGTTGAGTCCATGGATTATACGCACTCTCACCCTTCCACCTTTGCAAGCCTCTCTAAATACCACGCACCTTTCGCCGGTATCATACACCTACCATATACCTTCCTCAAAACAGCCACCATACCTACCTATTATGGCATTTCCATAGCCATTCCGAGATATATTTC
>NW_021249123.1:0-2156 GCF_002162155.2 Triticum dicoccoides | reverse complement strand
ATTCTCCTAACAAAAAACGCTTATTCTCCTAACAGTATCAAACCGACCTGTAGCTACAAAGTAACCCGCAAAAGAATGTAAACCGAAGTGCCTGGGCCAAAAAAAATTAACCTACAAACTAACAAAATGCTTGTATTTCAAATGTATTATTTTGAGTTACACGAGACGCTCTCGGAAAAACGAAAAATCCTGGAAGCATAAACACATCTGCACCGCCAATTTTGATTATATGATGCAAGCAAACAAATTAAATATATGAGATGCAATTATCCAAGAAAACTAATATGGTATTTATTCATCACTCTGCACTTTGTCTTCAGGGACCATACATGATCCTGCTCTGCATGTCACTTTGTAAGGATAGCTTCTAGCAGCTGAGCAGTGGAAGATCTCAAAGTGGAGGACACAGGAGAGCTGCCGAAGAAGCCATCATATAGAGCATAACTGACAGTAGCTGATTTGACCTCAGCGTCGACTTGGGATGGACCTTGGTCTTTCGTGGGAAATTTCATATATTTGACCTGAGGCCTAAATCAATTCACAAATTGACCTGCTTTCAAAAAAAATTCACTCTGCTGACCCTTTCGTGTGGCGCCCGACAGCTGGGCGCCGCACCCTACTGTGCAGCGCCCATCACTTAGGCGTTGCACATCCTGCCAGCGTGGCAGCCCTGGTCCAGTTGCGGCCCCACAGACAGCACTGCAGCGCCTAAGACTTAGGCGCCGCACTGTGTATATTGCAGCGCCCGTGTCTTAGGCGCTGCACGTTGACTTAGCCCGCATCGGGCCAGACCCTCCCAGGCAGTTCTTCCAGTTGCTCTGTTGTCACAGAGAGCGGCGGCGGCGGCGCCCCCTTCGGATCCCCCCCACACCCCCTCTCAGATTTGAAGTTTTGAGGCCTGGATTCGATCTCCAATCCTTCCTAGTACGTAAACTCCTCCGTTCCCTTTCTTTTCCTCCGTAAAATCGTTCGGTGTTCCAGATTAAGTTTTTTGATGTAATATTGCAATTGGAGATGATAAGTCATCCATCTCAGGAGCCATTTCCTGGTCTGACCTTCAAATGTGGAATCCTTTTCTCATCAATGGCAAGTACTTTGAAAACAACTATCAAAATTTTATTTAGTTTTACAAGTATGCAGAGAGCCGACAAGGCAGCAATGCTATTGTTCAAATGTGGTCAAGGCAGGCTTTCGGTGTTTCGGAATGAGCACACATTCATTGCAACCAAAAGAATTGGTAGTCATATCCGGTAGTATATGATTCTTGTTGTGATGGAGGATGTGTAGTCATATCCGGTGTTCATATCCGGTGTTCATTCGTTAGGTGGAAACTCTTTTCGGTGTTGTGATGGAGGATGTGTAGTCATATCCGGTAGTATATGATTCTTGTTAGTTAAACCTAGATTGTTTATTTTTTTAGATATATATGAGATGCCTAGTTTTGTAGATAATTATGAGATGTTGAGTTTTGTAGCTATATGTGAGATGTTGAGTTTTTTTAGATATATATTAGATGTTGAGTGTTTTCCGATATTTGAGATGAACTCATGTATGTTTATTGTTTGAAATTGTAAGGATGGTTTGGCTTCTGGACGATGTCTACGACGTGCAACAGCGGTCCTACATGATGCGCGAGAAGGATAAGGTAAGAATGAGTACTCTAAATCTTTTGCAAATTTTCCTTTAGTTGAAATTTACATGCCCTAAGATTTGTCATTACTTGTTTTTTTGCAGAAGCTTGAACCTCTGAAGATTCGGTATCACGGGGTCTCTGGTCCTGCCATGCCTTACGATGAGCGGTACACACCGTACATCAAGCAGGCAGGACTACTCCCGTGGATTCTGTTGGTCAGCCGGTCCACGCCGAATCTGAACGCTCCACTGGTGTCCGCTCTTGTTGATCGGTGGAGACGAGAGACCCACAGTTTCCATCTTCGGACCGGGGAGATGACCGTGACGCTCGAGGATGTCTCGTTGATCACCGGTCTTGCTATCGACGGGAGGCCTCTATGTATGAGCACCGATTCTGATGGGTGGCGCGAGCAGATGATTGCTCTTATCGGTATGGCTCCTACCGAGGCTGAGGATGATGTAGAGGAGGGAGAAGAGAAGATCGAGAGGGAAAGGAAGGCAGCTAGAGCTGCTTTCACGTGGAT
>NW_021249122.1:0-778 GCF_002162155.2 Triticum dicoccoides | reverse complement strand
AAATAGACCTCCGCCGAGCGAGCCGTGTTCCTCTTGCGTTTGGCCAAACTATTGGTGCTGCTGTTGATACTTCTGTGGCTCCTGCTGCTGATGCGGAGGAGGATGATTATGTGGGAGATTACGAGGATGAGGTTGCTCAAAATCAGAACTACGTGCAACCACCAGCACCACCACCAGGAGGTCGACCTCAGGTATATATTCGTAATGGTAGGCCTGCACCACCACCTTAGGTACGAGATGATGTCCATATTCCTAAACTGAAATTGAATATTCCACCATTTGAGGGTAGATATGTTCCTGATATATATCTTACTTGGGAGTTAGAAACTGAACAACGATTTACATGTTTACAATATCCTGAGGAGAGACGAGTTGCTGCTGCAGTTTGTGCTTTCACTAGTTTTGCATGTGTCTGGTGGTCTGGACATTGTAGATTACATCCTATTCCAACTAGTTGGGTTGCTTTGAAAACCGCTATGCGTATGCGTTGGGTTCCACCATATTATCAACGTGAATTGCTTCAAAAATTGCAGCGTTTAAGACAAGGAAAAAATTCTGTAGAAGAATATTATCAGGAATTACAAACTGGCATGATTCGATGTGGTATTGTTGAGGAGAATGAAGCTATGCTTGCACGTTTTCTGGGTGGATTAAATAGAGAGATTCAGACCATTCTAGACTATAAGGAGTATACTAATATCACTCGTTTATTCCATCTTGCTTGTAAAGCTGAACGTGAAGTGCAGGATCGACAAGCATTGGCACGAACTAACTTTTC
>NW_021249121.1:0-1792 GCF_002162155.2 Triticum dicoccoides | reverse complement strand
TTCTGGAATTTAAATAAATCTTAAATGATTTAATAATTTCAGAAAATGCCTAAAACTTCTAAAAATCATAGAAATTCAACCGTAACTCCAAATTAAATAATTTATATATGAAAAATTATCAGAAAAATTCAAGGAATCCATCTGTACCATTTTCATGCATGTTAGAACAACTTATAGCTGTTGTTTAGCACAAATCAATTAAATGGCATTTGAATAATCACATGTGGAGTTTGAATTTGAATCTTGTATTCAAACCAACCTCATTTAATCTGTTGCTAGTTGCATTAGCCCAAAACACATTCATTTTGCCATGTCATGATCATGCATCATATTGTGCATTGCATTGATTGTGTTCCCTTTTATGTTGCCGGTAATTGTCCCCTCTCGATAGACGTGATACCGATGATGTGATCGTTGACACTGATGAAGACTCAATGCTATCTTCAGAAGTGCCAGGCAAGCAAAACCCCCTTGTTCATTCTGATACAATCCTACTCTCTCACTCCAGCTCTCTTTTACTGCATTAGGACAACACAGATTCATCTGTTACTTGCTGCGGTAGCTGAACCCCTTTATCCTTTGCATGACCTGTCATTGCCACAGTAAATAGATGAAACCCACTAGCATGAGTAGGAGTTATTTGAGCCCTGTTGTGCCTACTCATTCATGTTTGTTTGTCATGCCTGCTACTGCTTAGAGTTGAGTCAGGTCTGATTCATCAGGGATGAATCAGAGGCGTGTGAACATGTCCTACTGTGTGTGAGCTAAGTGTGTGAACACGATTTGGTAAAGGTAGCGGTGAGAGGCCATGTAGGAGTACATGGTGGGTTGTCTCATTGAAGCCGTCCTTAGGAACTGAGTTCTGTGTTTGTGATCCATGATTCAGCTACTACCATACATTGGGCCCTGAAATATGACCCCGCTCGACTTCTTATTCACCCTAGTCCTCTGTCCAGGAGTTGCAAGTAGTTTCTGGTGTTTGTAGCTTACTGGAGGCCGTGGACAGCGCTGACCGTAGGGGTGGGCTGTGATGCGGTAGGTACGTGGCACGGTGTACCGGATGCCCGTTTGGTATCTCGGGAACCCTGTTCACATCGTTTGGGGCTGTGAGCGAAACTCCGGCCGGATCTCCTCATGGATGGAACCCGAATAGGCGATAAACCTGGACTAGAGACTTGAGTGTTTAGGTAGGTCATGGTCTACACCCACGTCGGCTTTCGCTTGAAGTCTGCCGAGCACATGACGTGTGAGACGCTAAGTGGTGGAAACATGTATGAAGAAGTACACCCCTGCAGGGTTAACATCAACTATTCGAATAGCCGTGTCCGCGGAAAAGGACTTCTGGGTTGCTTATATCAGTTCATAGACAAGTGAAAGTGGATACCCTAAAATACGCAAGATAAGCGTGAGTGCTATGGATGGCGTTCTCGTAGGGAGACGAGAGCGGTTCCATAGTGGTGTATTGATATGGTGAATATGTGGACTCGTGTGCGCCACCTCAAAAGAGTTACATTGCAGTCGTAGTTTAGGATAGCCACCGAGTCAAAGCTGGCTTGCTGCAGTTAAACCCCACCATCCCCTTTGTTGATAATGATGCATATGTAGTTAGTTCTGATGTAAGTCTTGCTGGGTACATTTGTACTCACGTTTGCCTATTTTATGTTTTTGCAGAGAGACTTCGGTCTCACTAGTAGTTCCGCGTGGACTTCGACGTTTAGCTTGTTACCTCAGCTACGATCTTGTGCCCTCGGCAGGATCTGATAGATAGTCAGGCTTCTCAGCCTTTTTCATT
>NW_021249120.1:0-407 GCF_002162155.2 Triticum dicoccoides | reverse complement strand
TCGCATTTGGGGTTCTTCTTTTATTTTGGTTCCGTAGTCGGACTGTGATTGTATCTGGTTGATGTAATGCTTTATTCATGTAATTGTGTGAAGTGGCGATTGTAAGCCAACTATGTATCTCTTTCCCTTATGTTTTACATGGGTTGTGTGAAGATTACCTCACTTGCGACATTGCTTTCAATGCGGTTATGCCTCTAAGTCGTGCTTCGACACGTAGGAGATATAGCCGCATTGAGGGCGTTATAAGTTGGTAATCAGAGCCTTCCCCGACCTTAGGAGCCCCACTAATTGATCGTTTTTAGCAGCCGAGTTTGTGTCTAGAAAAAATGTTTTGAGTCATTTAGGAATTATATATCGGAGAGTTTAGGAATTCTTTTTACTTCCCAGTCTCCTCATCGCTCTGGTAA
>NW_021249119.1:0-780 GCF_002162155.2 Triticum dicoccoides | reverse complement strand
ATGCATGGCAATAAATGTAATCATCTATGATACCAACCTATGATACTATGTATTAGGGATGTAGTATCATAGACTAGTATCACATACATGATACTAGTATATGATACTCCCCATTACAACCAGCCTAAGCATGCGTACCTAGATGGATAAGCAATTTTGAGTTTAATAGGTAATTAATGTAGCAAGTTTAGCAATAAAAAACTTAGCAACTAGTCTTCTCAATGCACATTTGCTTAGCTTCTGTAGCTAAGCTTTCCTTATTGAATTGTTTAACAATAAAAATCCTTCATGCATTGGTGGGTAGTCATTTTGCATAGATTCACGTGCTTAGCACCGTTTCCTCCTGGGATCATCATAATACTCTCTCTCATTTTTAATTGCTTTGTCACATCATTTTTTTTACTTATGTGTCACCTTTAGCACCTGTACACCATGAAATACTGGAAAATGCCAAACACCTATGCATTGAGATTTGAGTTACTAATCTATTTAATACATTTAGTGCCTTATATAAGCACCTTTGTATTGGAAGAGGTCTTAGGTCGGCCGAGGGCCGATGGACAAGCACACAAACGTTCCTCGATATTAGAGATAACGAAAATAATACACTTACGCGTAACTTCCATGGAAAGCTGGCTACGCTCTGATGTGGCAGAAGGAGACAGCAATGTGAGCCCGCAATTCACGCAGAGTGAAAAAATAAGCCCCAATCAGTTGGCTCCCCCTTCACGCATAGATGATTTCCGTGGGTCGGCCGTCCGTAAGACGGTGGTGATGGCT
>NW_021249118.1:0-1238 GCF_002162155.2 Triticum dicoccoides | reverse complement strand
GTTATCCCAGGCCGAAAACAAAGCGGCCAAGGAGTGCACCAAGCGGGAAACACAAGAGGCACGGGTGGGCGAGGTGCAGCAAGAGCTCCAGGCTCTCGTGAAGAAGCACGAGGCTTTGGAGCTTGACTCAAAGACGCGAGAGTCCGAGCTTGCCACAGCCCTCGAGAGCACAAAGCATGCCAAGGCTGAAGCCCAAAAGGCCCTCCAGGAGATTGAGGCGATGAGGAAGATAGCGGCGGGTAAGGCATTCAATATGCAAAGCAAGCATGTGAAAGTAAATTACTTGTTACTTACCCGAGTCCGGAGCTCTCCAGGAGCATTTGTAGATTTGCCCCGTAGCGTGTCGGATGCCGTGAAGTATTACCAGGCCGAGGAGGGAAGCTCGACGGAGAAGTTGTTCTGGTCTCAGTATACTAGGACCGAACACCCGATGCCTGTGAGCGACCAGCTGAAGCAACTGGTCAAGCTGCACAAGGCGAACGAACAGGCCATGAGGGGCCTTATAGTCTGGATGTGGCCTGGCAACTCCCTTCCCAACAGCTACTTCGGCCTGGTGAGGCGGCTTGTGGATGCCTGCCCACGACTGGAAGTCATAAAGCGGTCCGTCTGCATCGAAGGTGCATGCCGGGCTTTTGCCCATGCGAAGGTGCACTGGGCCAAGATGGACGCCGAGAAGCTGGTGAAGGAGGGGCCGCCGCAGGGCAAGGAGCATCGCCACCCCGAAATGTATTATGAGGGTGTCCTGAAGGGTGCCCGTCTTGTGGCGGACGAGTGTGCGAAGGATGTAATTTTTGAATGAATTTGCTCGTGTGATCCTGTATTATGAAAACTTGTTCATGTGCGCTATGCAACGCTTGTTTGAATTTAAAATATTACCTTCTGTGCGGCTGTTTATCAAATCTGAGAGATGGCCAGTCATCGGCTTCTGCCCCCATGCCACGAGTGCTGGGGTGTTCAGGATAAACATGAGCACTCTTTTTCCCATTGTTGGGTCCTTCGAGGGAGGTGCTCAGCACAACGAACAAGGCAATCGTACTATAATGCTTTATCACCCTCACTTAGCCATAGAAGTCTACAATTTTAAATTTTGGTGAAGCCCCTAGTATTCGGAAGGCCGAATTCGGGGCGCTATACACGCCTTAAGCCGGACAAAGCCGACTCCTCGCTCTAAGCGGCATAAGTCTTTAGGGACTCGAGACCTCTCGAACAGCGACCAGATCTCGCCTTATCATGACAGT
>NW_021249117.1:0-1722 GCF_002162155.2 Triticum dicoccoides | reverse complement strand
GTATCCTTCACCAATTTAAATTGATGACAAGCAACGGATTTGGCATACTACTTATTCTTGTAGAAAGGATTAAGAGAGATATGGCGTAAACTTGAGAAGGTCTTCAACGAACCACCGGTAGGATTTGGAAAGAACGAATGAATTGATATGATAACAAAGAAAGAGAACTCTTGAACGAACCACCGTAAGAATTGAAATTGAACGTAGCAAATGCACAAATCACCGGGAAGAATTGCAAAATGAATGAAGATACTTTAGGGTATTTAGATACATGAGAACGAAGAGATCAAGAACTGATTAGAGGATATTCGATTGATGCACCGGCAAGATAGGAGAATGATAACTGACAGCTGAGAATGAATAAACCTGAATTGATGGACTCCGGATGACAAACTGAGAAGACTCTTGAATATCTCCTGATGGGTGAAAAATATTCTCACAATCGAAAATAATTATGAGAGGATGGCAACAAGCTAGCACCATGAATCTTGAAGAGAATAGAGCAAGATTAAAGAGAAACTCTTTTTCGGTCTTCAAATAATGAGAATGACAACGAGAAACACCACCAAGAATTATTGAGACACACCGGAAGAATCAAAAGCGAAGAGGTTGAGCCAACTATGAAAAGAATTTGAAAGATCTTGGAGAAAAGCATTTGACTGATGATAACTCATTCTTACGTCAAACTTAGAGAAGAATTTAGGATAGCTCTGGGAAAATAGAAGAGTCAGGTAAGATCCTGGGAAAAGACCTGTGGGTTAGAGCCCACTCAAAAGAACACCGTTGAAAAGATTTAAAAGAGATGTTGCACCGGTTGAATTAAATGACTTGAATGAGATACCAATCTTGAAAGAGCTTGAACGAATGCAGAGTGGAAACACGAATCTTCGAGATATCTTGAGCACTCCGGAATAACAAATAGCGAGAAGTAGAATGATAATGAGGTGCACCGGTATGAGAAGACATTGAAATGAGGAAAAAGGTATGATCAACAAAACTTGACTTGAATCCACCGGAGAAGAGAAAGGAATGAGGAATGACGAACTAGTAGAACATCTTCTTGAGAACCACCGGGTAAGAACATTGACGGAAAAGAATGGAGAAACTTCACAAGAATAAAAGGATACTTGATAAAGAAAATCTGGGTCCTCGAAGAAACAAAGGGAGGGAGGGTGGGAAAAACAAAGGCAAGTGGAGATGGATGAAACGAACGTCGTTGAGAAGACTTGAGTTGATCTTGTAGATATTGAAATGATCAGATCCACTTGAAGAGAAGCACACCGGTTAAAAAGGATTGACAAAACAATCTCGATTATCATGACGGATTAGTATTCACATATGAATATGAGAAGACCATTTAGGAAAGGTATGGAATCAACACTTGACATTGAAGCAACTCGAATACCACAACTCAAAACAAAAACAAAAGGATTGGCTTGCAGAATAAGCCAGAACAAACATATGATAGAGATTTCGTCCGAAGTTTTCGTGGTGGGGCCTACACGGGCTCGATCGTACAGCACCATCATGTACAAGGCAGTGCACATGACATACGAAGCGTCCCCGAGTCGGCATAGCCAAGGACTCTTTAAGACACAACGAGACCACTGTAAAACCGACCGTGAATAGGCGGACCACTAGACGTCGAACCCCAATTTCATATCATACATCTGTCGGAAAGATATTCTAAGAGCTACTTGAATTCCCACTTATGAAACTCCC
>NW_021249116.1:0-1151 GCF_002162155.2 Triticum dicoccoides | reverse complement strand
TAACATTTTGTAACTTAAATGTTTTTATGTCTATATTTTTGTTCCATACATATTGTACATTTTTGGAAACTTTTTTTAACACATTCAACATTTTTATAGGCAGCCCCAGTTTTGCGCTCACCTAGGCAGGGCTGCCCTACGTCTTTCAGTAAGCACCCCTAAGAAAATGTTTTGCAGTAAGCGAGACATACATGCACCCTTTTGAGACCCACGAGCGTCATATACGCACGATGTGCCTTGGCTACTGCAAGCTACACGTAGCAGCTGCCTACATCGTAGTGAATAGTAGCTGGGCCAGCAAATGGATTTTTTTCTGTGGCCGCTCAGAACTCGTTGGAAGTACTTTAAATTAAAAAAAGATTCATGTATTCCAACAATATATTCATAATATTGTTAAAATTTCTATACTATCTAAAAATATTCATGTAGTTTAAAAAATGTTTCAATGTGCATTTGCAAAATGTTCAACATGTATTGGAAAAAAGTTTCAAAAACATGTTTTTTTTAAAATATATTAAAAGGGCGTTCATCTCTGGCAAGCCTGCTAGTTGGCCGGCCTATTACTGTAGCTACGGCGTGAGAGTTTTTCTCTGTCATTTCTTTCTTGGTATTTCGGTCCTCTTTTGTTTTTATTGATTTTTTTTTACTTTTACTTTGGTTTTCTTTATTGGCAAAGAAAGTTCATCTCTGGCATCCCACTTATACTGAGACACAAGCTCGTCTTGCCTCAGGCGTCGCTACTAATGGGAATGCCCAACTAGCTTCCTGCAGATTAGTTTATTTTCTTCTCTCATTTTACACTTGTTCTTTTTTTCTTTTGTTCATATTTTTCAAAACATTCTGCATGCATATCTTCAAAAACTGATATTTTTTTAAAATAAAACCATGAATTTGAAAAATGTTAATACAGTGTAACAAAATTGTTAGAATAATTTCAAAACATGCAGAAAACATTGAAAATGTAGTGACATTTAGAAAAGTTCAGCTGTTTCAAAATAATATATGTGATATTTTTCTAAAATTTTCATGTAATCCAAAATACGTTTCTGTACTATTACAAAAATGTATATTTCATTAAAAAAATATGAGGTTTAAAATATGCTTGTGATACTATTAAATACTATTTATACAATGTAAAAAATATTCATATT
>NW_021249115.1:0-3856 GCF_002162155.2 Triticum dicoccoides | reverse complement strand
GTCAAAAACAAATACCCGATGCCAAGGATAAACGATTTGTTTGATCAACTCGCTCAGGCCAAGGTATTCTCAAAAATTGACTTAAGGTCAGGATACCATCAATTGAAGGTACGAACGGAAGATATCCCCAAAACAGCCTTCACCTCCAGATATGGACTGTACAAGTTCACAGTGATGCCATTTGGATTAACTAACGCCCCAGCATATTTTGTTCACCTCATGAACAAAGTATTTATGAAGTTTATGGACAAGTTCGTCATGGTATTCATCGACGATATTCTGGTATACTCCAAGACACCAGAAGAGCACGCAGAACATCTTAGGATTGTGCTAGGAGAGCTCAGAAAACACCAATTGTATGCCAAGTTCAGCAAGTGTGAATTTTGGCTAAGACAAGTAGGCTTTCTAGGCCACGTACTGACCCAAGACGGTATCGCAGTGGACCCAGAGAAAGTCAAGGCCGTACTTGGCTGGAAGTCACCAGCCAGCGTAACAGACATACAGAGTTTCTTGGGAATGGCAGGATATTACCGCAGATTTATTGAAGGATTTTCCACCATAGCCAAGCCTATGACGCAGTTACTCAAGAAAGATAAGAAGTTTGAATGGACAGAAGCCTGCGAGAAGAGTTTCCAAGAACTAAAACGGAAGTTAACGACAGCACCGGTATTAATTGTCCCCGACATACACAAGAATTTTGAAGTATATTGTGACGCGTCCAGAAAGGGTCTCGGATGCGTGTTGATGCAGGAAGGCAAGGTTGTCGCCTACGCTTCAAGGCAACTTCGCAAGCATGAGGAAAATTATCCCACTCATGACTTAGAAATGGCAGCAGTTATTCATGCACTCAAGGAATGGAGGCATTTCTTACTTGGGAATCGATGTGAAAAATATACGGATCACAAAAGTCTCAAATATATTTTCACACAGCCAGAACTAAACTTACGGCAACGACGTTGGTTGGAGTTAGTAAAGGATTATGATGTTGGTATCCATTACCATCCAGGGAAAGCAAATGTAGTGGCCGATGCCCTTAGTCGGAACCCCAGCTCTGCCGAAAACAAGCTGCACAGCTTGAGGCCCGAATTCCAACAAGAATTTGCCAAGCTCAACTTGATAATGGTAGCAGAAGGCACCATATCAAACTTGAAAATACAACCCGACCTTGTGGGGAAAATTAAAGGAGCTCAGCCCGGTCACACCAGCATCGAAGGCATCAAAAGAAAGTTAAGTATGGGCAAGGCCTCGGAATTCGTCATAGACAATGAAGGAATATTATGGTACGGAGAAAGGCTCTGTGTGCCAAACATAGAAGACCTTAAACAGAAAATTTTAGCTGAAGCCCACACCGCCCCGTACTCGATCCACCCTGGAGGAACCAAAATGTATAAAGATATTCAGGAAAGATTTTGGTGGCACGGTATGAAGAGGGACATAGCCACCTTCATTGCATGTTGCGACTCATGTCAACGCATAAAAGCTGAGCATCAGAGACCAGCCGGACTACTGCAACCGAACAAAATACCTGAGTGGAAATGGGATGAAATAGGGATGGATTTCATTGTCGGACTACCTCTGTCACGACACGGGAATGATGCCATATGGGTCATCACTGACAGGTTAACCAAAGTGGCACACTTTATTCCAATAAAGACGACCCACACCACTCAGAGGCTTGCCAGGATTTATCTTTCCCGCATAGTTTGTCTGCACGGTGTCCCGAAGACTATAATATTCGACAGAGGCACTCAGTTCGTCTCAAGATTTTGGGAGCATTTACAACAGGCTCTGGGAACCCAACTAGCCTTCAGTACCGCATACCACCCACAGACTGATGGACAAATAGAATGCGTAAACCAGGTTTTAGAAGACATGCTGAGAGCATGTGTCCTCACCTATGGAACCAGTTGGGAAGAAAGCCTGCCATATGCCGAGTTCGCATACAACAACAGTTACCAGGCCAGCCTGCAAATGGCTCCTTTTGAAGCCCTATACGGACGGAGATGTCGTACCCCGCTAAATTGGTCAGAGACCGGAGACAGCCGTATCTTCGGTCCAGACGTGCTCAAAGAAGCCGAGGAAAAAGTCAAGCTAATCAGGGACCGACTCAAGACCACTCAAAGCCGACAGAAGAGTTATTATGATCAGAAACATCGTAGGGTCAGCTTCGAACCCGGTGAGTTCGTATACCTGAGAGTATCCCCTATGAGAGAACTGCAACAGTTTAAGATTAAAGGAAAGTTAGCACCAAGATTCATTGGACCATTCTGCATAGTGGCACGAAGAGGCACTGTAGCCTACCAGCTAGACTTACCCGAAGACTTGTCCGACATTCACGACGTGTTCCATGTCTCTCAATTAAGGAAGTGCGTAAGCAAACCAGAGAAACAAGTATCCCATGAAAACATTGACGTGCAGCCAGACCTCACTTATCAGGAACGTCCCGCAAGAATATTAGAGGAGTCTGAAAGGAGGACCCGACAGAAGACCATCAAGTTTTTCAAAGTCCAGTGGAGCAATCACACCGACAGTGAAGCAACTTGGGAAAGAGAGGATTTTCTTCGGACAGAGCATCCACACTTATTTGAGGAATAGTTAAAATCTCGGGGACGAGATTTTTCCTAAGGGGGTAGGTGTTGTGACACTCCAAAATTTTTATTTTGGTTTTCAGCAAAACATTGTGGTCTTTGAAAAGAGGCCATTTAATTTTTTTTTTCAGAAAACCTTCCTCTTAAAAACTTCCTTTGCTTTGGCAAGGATTTTATTTTTTTCAAACTTTGGTGTTTGATCTTTTGAAACTTCTTCTCTGTTGGTTCCCTCTCAAATTTATTTTGGGAGTTTAATATTTTTCTTTTGAAAAGATACTCTATGAAAAACTTGGGATTTTCATATCTTCAAAACCACCCATGACTTTGCATTTTGCCCATGTGGTAAAACCCCTCCAAAACCTCCCCTCCTCCTTGTGATCAACCTAAGTTCTCTGTCCCAACTAATCCAAGCAAGTTTTGGATTCTATCCTAATTTTCTTTTCACTGAAATCATTTCTGAAAATTATTTGGAGCCTGAGTGATTTTCACAGCAAGTACCCTTTTGCATTTGAGTTTTGACCTCAGACCAACTCTCCTGGATAGTCCTTTGTACCCACAACCCAGAACCATCTTGATCCACTCCTTCTCTTTTCAAATTATTCAAAATTCAGTCTCTGCAAGTTTGGACCAGATTTGCCAAATTTGGAGAAATTCATATCTACACTTCTCCGAAAATTGCACCAAAAATCAGGCAGCCTACTGGAGCAATGAGAAGCCACTCCACCAAAAATCAGCTCAAGGAAAAATCACCAGAGGCCAAATTCATTTTGTCGAACACCTTGCATGCACTGTTGCTGTTCAAAATTCAGAAAGATTCAGAGTTCAGTGTCGATCTTCGACAGAGGTTCAGTCACATGCCCACGGTGCCCTTGGCACGTTCCTCGCCGCCTCTTCCTCCTGTCTGGAGCATCCCGCACGCGCGCTTGGCATCTTCCCGGCGTCGGTGGCGCCCCTGGCCGCCCACGCCGGCGTGTCTTGCTGCGGCCGAGACCCCGTTACAGCCGACAGGGGACAAGAACGGCGGCTCAACGCCGTTCCGCGCCGCCCATCGCCCCTCTGCTCTCCGCGTCGCCTCATGTGTGCCAGCGCACGCCCGTGGCACCGCCACCGTGGCCGGCATGAACGGGACACGCTCCCTGCCGCCGACGGGCCCGCGCCGCCCCGTTCTGTCGAACTCACCCCCAAAGCACCAAACTCCAGCTCGATTAGCACCAAAACGGAACCGTGGACCTCCACGATGACGCCCAACGTCCTAATTACCCCGACCA
>NW_021249114.1:0-807 GCF_002162155.2 Triticum dicoccoides | reverse complement strand
TTTTTTTTACATTCTTGAAATAACCCTAATTTTTGTTAGATGGGCATGCCCATGGTAGGCATTCATGCCAAGTTTGAACTACTTCCGACACCGTATGCACGTTGCGACATGTCCAACCATCTACCAGCCTTTTTCCACCGAGATACTCTAGAAAATGTAAAACTTCACGAAACCCTGAACTTGGCATGATGCCTTGAATTGCTCATACAAAGCCATGAGAAGAATTGAGGTCATTTCAAGGATGCTGAGAAACAACATGCTCTCAGACATCCTTCTATGAGCACGTTGACTTTTTGAACCACGGTCACCCTCCATTGAACACGGGCTATTTTTGACACTTTTGAAATGACCTCAACTTTTGCAAGAAGGTGGGAATGCCCATGGTAGGCATCTATGCTATGTTTGAACGATTTCTGACACCGTATCCAGGTTGCGACACGTCCGGCCATTTATCACACTTTTTGACCAAGAAACTCCGAAAAATGCAAAATTTATATAAACCTAAAACAACTTGGCATGGTGCCTTGAATTGGTCATCCAAACCAATAAAAAAATTGGGGTCATTTGGCGGATGTCGAGAAACAACGTGCATTTCCTAGAGTTTTATTTGTTTCTGGTTACATAATTGTTTCCTTGTTGCCTAAAAAACACGGTTTCCTTCTTCTTTTTTGGAGGGGTAAACATGGTTTCCTTCAATAGGTTGTTTCGCTCAATAACCATTTGACCATTGAATTTTAGAAACATAGATATGAAAAGAGCTTTCCAAATTTGACAAAAGGTCCTGATTTTGAAAGAAGACACATATTT
>NW_021249113.1:0-987 GCF_002162155.2 Triticum dicoccoides | reverse complement strand
TGAACCCCTTTATCCTTTGCATGACCTGTCATTCCACAGTAAATAGATGAAACCCACTAGTATGAGTAGGAGTTGTTTGAGCCCTGTTGTGCCTACTCATTCATGCTTGTTTGTCATGCCTGCTACTGCTTAGAGTTGAGACAGGTCTGATTCATCGGGGATGAATCAGAGGCGTGTGAACATGTCCTACTGTGTGTGAGCTAAGTGTGTGAACACGATTTGGTAAAGGTAGCGGTGAGAGGCCATGTAGGAGTACATGGTGGGTTGTCTCATTGCAGCCGTCCTCAGGAACTGAGTTCTGTGTTTGTGATCCATGATTCAGCTACTACCATACATTGGGCCCTGAAATATGACCCCGCTCGACTTCTTATTCACCCTAGTCCTCTGTCCAGGAGTTGCAAGTAGTTTCTGGTGTTTGTAGCTTACTGGAGGCCGTGGACAGCGCTGACCGTAGGGGTGGGATGTGATGCGGTAGGTACGTGGCACGGTGTACCGGATGCCCGTTTGGTATCTCGGGAACCCTGTTCACATCGTTTGGGGCTGTGAGCAAAACTCCGGCCGGATCTCCTCATGGATGGAACCCGAATAGGCGATAAACCTGGACTAGAGACTTGAGTGTTTAGGTAGGTCGTGGTCTACACCCACGTCGGCTTTCGCTTGAAGTCTGCCGAGCACATGTCGTGTGCAGACGCTAAGTGGTGGAAACATGTGTGAAGAAGTACACCCCTGCAGGGTTATCATCATCTATTCGAATAGCCGGATTCCTCGGATATGGAAACTTGGACCCCATTGCATAGTTCATAGACAAGTGAAAGTGGATACTCTAAAATACGCAAGATAAGCGTGAGTGCTATGGATGGCGT
The DNA here is from genome assembly GCF_002162155.2 of Triticum dicoccoides. Classification (NCBI taxonomy): domain Eukaryota; kingdom Viridiplantae; phylum Streptophyta; class Magnoliopsida; order Poales; family Poaceae; genus Triticum; species Triticum dicoccoides. The sequence goes on along the minus strand of NW_021249113.1, from coordinate 124 downwards.
TCTCGTAGGGAGACGGGAGCGGATCCATAGTGGTGTATTGATATGGTGAATATGTGGACTCGTGTGCGCCACCTCAAAAGAGTTACTTGCAGTCGTAGTTCAGGATAGCCACCGAGTCAAAGCT
>NW_021249112.1:0-2026 GCF_002162155.2 Triticum dicoccoides | reverse complement strand
ATCACCTAAAGGTGAATACGTTGGGAGGCAACACAATAAGCCCCTATCTTTCTCAGTGTCCGGCTGAAACTCTATAACCACAAGTATTGCGTGAGTGTTAACAATTATGGGAGACTACGAGATAGTTGAGTATATGAGCTTGTTGAAAAACTCTATTATTGACTCTTTTTGATGTCACGATAAATTGCAATTGCTTCAATGACTGAGATTATAGTTTGTTGGTTCCCAATGAAGTTTTTGAACCATACTTGACATTGTGAATTGTTTATTACTTGAACATAGGAAATCATATGACAAAATCTATATATGTTGCTGTTATTAGAATGATCATGATGCCCTCATGTCCGTATTTTATTTTTTTATCGACACCTCTATCTCTAAACATGTGGACATATTTTTCGATTTTGGCTTCCGCTTGAGGACAAGCGAGGTCTAAGGTTGGGGGAGTTGATACGTCCATTTTGCATCATGCTTTTATATCAATATTTATTGCATTATGGTATGTTATTACGCATTATATCTCAATACTTATGGCTATTCTCTCTTATTTTACAAGGTTTACCATGAAGAGGGGGAATGCCAGCAGCTGGAATTCTGGCTGGAAAAGGAGCAAACGTTGGAGACCTATTCTGCACAACTCCAAAAATCCTGAAACTACACGAAACAACTTTTTGGATTTTATAAGAATTTATGAGCAAAAGAAATAGGCCAGGGGGGCCACACCCTGTCCAGGAGACAGGGGCGCCCCCCTGTAGGGCGCGGCCCCCTGGTGGGCTTCCGGCATCCATCTTCTGCTATATGAAGGGTTTTATCTTGGAAAAAATCGTGGGCAAGCTTATGGGTCGAAACTCTGCCGCCACGAGGCGGAACCTTGGGGGAATCAATCTAGGGCTCTGGCGGAGCTATTCTGCCGGGGACACTTCCCTCCGGGAGGGGGAAATCATCACCAACATCATCACCAACGATCCTCTCATTGGGAGGGGGTCAATCTTCATCAACATCTTCACCAACACCATCTCCTCTCAAAACCCTAGTTCATCTCTTGTATCCAATCTTGTATCAAAACCACAAATTGGTACATGTGGGTTGCTAGTAGTGTTGATTACTCCTTGTAGTTGATGCTATTTGGTTTACTTGGTGGAAGATCATATGTTCAGATCCTTTATGCATATTATTACCCCTCTGATTATGAACATGAATATGCTTTGTGAGTAGTTACGTTTGTTCCTGAGGACATTGGTAAAGTCTTGCTATTAGTAGTCATGTGAATTTGGTATTCGTTCGATATTTTGATGAGATGTATGTTGTCTTTTCCTCTAGTGGTGTTATGTGAACGTCGACTACATGACACTTCACAATTATTTGGGCCTAGAGGAAGGCATGGGGAAGTAATAAGTAGATGATGGGTTGCTAGAGTGGCAGAAGCTTAAACCCTAGTTTATGCGTTGCTTCGTTAGTGGTTGATATGGACCCATATGTTTAATGTTGTGGTTAGGTTTACCTTAATACTCCTTTTTGTAGTTGCGGATGCTTGCAATAGGGGTTAATCATAAGTGGGATTATTGTCCATGTTAGGGCAGTACCCAAGTGCCGGTCTACCCACATATCAAATTATCAAAGTACCGAATGCGAATCTTATGAACGTGATGAAAACTAGCTTGACGATAATTCCCAATGTGTCCTCGGGAGCTCCTTCTTCATTATTAGAATTTGTCCAGGCTTATCCTTTGCTACATAAAGGATTGGTCCACCTTGCTGCACTTTATTTACTTTATTTACTTTTTGCTCGTTACTATTTATCTTTTCACAAAACAATCTATCACCTACTATTTCAGTGCTTGCAGAGAAAACCTTACTGAAAACCGCTTATCATTTCCTTCTGCTCCTCGTTGGGTTCGACACTCTTACTTATCGAAAGGACTACGATAGATCCCCTATACTTGTGGGTCATCACGGATCCGCTGTGACGAGATGGGCGGTTGCCATTCCCACGACTGTTCGCGGCATGGTAAATGCGCGCGATAAA
>NW_021249111.1:0-1815 GCF_002162155.2 Triticum dicoccoides | reverse complement strand
ATGGATGAAGGATGACGACCCTTTTCCACTGCTCATGAGCTGCAGATCGGCTACCTCTTGGCATTCAAGGTACTGTCCCAGGATGCTTTCACGGTCACCACCTTCGACCGTTCGTGCACAGATGTGGTCATCAAGTGTGACAAGCAGGAGGAAGCCCTGGCAATGGTCGTTGACTAAAGGATTGTATAATCTCTGTCCATAAGTTAGTGTGTGTGATGTGAGCTACTACGAATATAGTTTGATGTTGCTTGTGCTACTTCGGTAATTCCTATATTTGTTTGTGGTTGTTTAACTCCATTCTCCTAAGTGCTGGTGGTACCACAGTTCTGCTGAAACCTAATCACTCGAACAAGATGTTAGCACAAATCACGACTTGAACTACCAATGTAATGTTTAGATAGTATGGAATAAAGGGAGTGCATTCCTAGAAAATAATTATTTTATTAAGTAAACAGTGGCTGATGCTTTTAAAATATTGTTCAAAAATATGGCCCAAGGTAAAATAAAAATACACAATCAGTACAATGATAAAACAAGCAAAAATTAGAAATATGGGTATTGTTACTAGCTTTCCACCTAGAAAGTAAAATAAAAAATTATACTTAAGTTCAATGTTACATGTGTTCTTCTTATACTCCCATGTTACATGTGTCTTAAAACTTCGAACAATGAAGCTACAAGTGCATTAGTTATGCTTGCTAATGTCTTTTATGGTACTGAACTTAGATGTAAACTGAGATGTAGTACAGGTCGAGAGGTCAAATAATTGCATAGAGAAAAATCTAAGGAAGAAAGTAAGACTTGTTTCACATCAATGCGGTGAATCAAATTAATTGTTAGAGCCATATGAAAACAGTTTATCTGATAGATAACTTTATAGTAGACAGTAGTGCCGTGGAAATAATAATGAAAGATTGGTATTTCAATACATACATTGGTACATTAGTGGATTCTATAGGGATATGTATGCGTGTGTGTCATCAATCCAGCTCGTAAATCTTTCTATTGTTGCGCAGAGGGGAAGAACCATTCACACCTAAAATATTTCTTTTGACTATCACTCTTACTAAGAGAGACTATACTGGTTTTGCCACTCATTATGTCGAACACACAATAGATAGGAATGCCATGGATGAACTTTCGGCAATTGAAGCACTTGCACTGCACAGAATGTTGCTTACATTCCCATTTCCGGGACCAATCATCGCCCGAAAGAAACACAAGGTTCCCTCCATGAAAAATCTGGTGATAGTGCTGAGAGGAACCTGTTACCGCAAACGCTCTCGAGCCAGTCTGTCCGATAAAGAGGACTTGGTCGCCCAAGTCTTTTACCTCGGACCACCGGCCCTTATCCAAGTCTGCCTCGAATACACGCAGATCCATCGTGTGGTGATCAAGCTTGAGCTCGTCCATCACATCACAAATGCTCCACCGTACCATCAATAACTTTTTCTTGTCGGCTGATGTGACTAGGTAGCATTTCATGTCCATGTAGACCGCATTGGGTTGTTCCTTAATGACATGCTCCACACAACTTTTGGACAATGAATCTCCAACAAACTCATGGGTGAACAGATTCCCCATCCTACAGACAGCAAAGATCTTTCCATGATGGAAGGCTACGTCCTCGTAACAGAAGGTCCCGCCATGGTGCTGAATAGCGAATGTGTCGCCTGCTTCTGACCACAAAAGCGGAAGTGGTGTGCCCGGGCAAAAACCTCCAAAGTTGGAATAGTTGGGGAATGGACAGTCTTGGAACACAGCGATGACGAGTTTAGGTGACAAGAGGACAATCTTTTGAATGTTGTTGTGTGG
>NW_021249110.1:0-1399 GCF_002162155.2 Triticum dicoccoides | reverse complement strand
GTGTCGGTCATCAACACTCATTGTTTTGGGGCCCCGGTGTGATTTCCACGATTAACGAACCGCGGGGTGCGTTTACATGTCGGTCATCAATACTAGTAGTTTTGGCCAATTCTGGCCCGTTTCATGGACAATTACTCACTGTTTTTGGGCCCCGGAATGATTTCCACGATTAACGAACACCCGGGTGCGCTTACGTGTTGGTTATGAACACTCACAGTTTTGGCCAATTCTAACGCATTTTGTGGACTTTTAGTCACCATTTTCTGGTCCTGAAGTGATTTCCATAGTTGTTGAACCCGAAGACGCACTTACGTGTTAGTTATCAACACTCACAGTTTGGGCTGATTCTGGCCTGTTTCATGGACTATTACTCACTGTTTTGGGGCCCCGGAGTGATTTCCACGGTTAACGAACCGCAGGGTGCATTTACGTGTCGGTCATCAACACTCGCAGTTTTGGCCGATTCTGGCCCGTTTCTTGGACTATTACTCTGTTTTTGGCTCCAAGCGTGATTTCCACGATTTACGAACACCATGATGCGTTTACGTGTCGATCAATGACACTCACAATTTTGGCCAATTTCTGGGCCGTTTTGTGTACTATTACTCACCGTTTTGGCGTCCTAGAGCGATTTCCATGATTTACAATCCCCGGGGTGCGTTTGCATCTCTGTCGTCAACACTCACAGTTTTGGCCAATTCTGACGCGATTCGTGGACTATTGCTCATCATTTAGGGGTCCCGAAGCGATTCCTTAGTGGTTCAACCCTAAGGTCCGTTTACGTGTCGGTCATCAACACTCACAGTTTTGGCCGATTCTGGCCCGTTTCATGGACTATTACTCACCGTTTTGGGGCCCCAAAGTGATTTCCACGGTTGTTTAAGCCCATGGTGCTCTTACATGTCGATCATCAACAAGCGCACTTTGGGCCGATTTTGGACCATTTCTTGCATTATTACTTAGTTTTGGGCTCCCGGAGTGATTTCCACGATTGACGAACACCGGGGTGCGTTTACGTGTCGGTCATAAACACTCACAATTTTGGCCAATTCTCATCCGTTTCGTGCACTATTACTCACCGTTTGGGCGTCCCAGAGCGATTTCCACGATTGACAATCCCCGGAGTGCGTTTGCGTGTCTGCGTCAACACTCACAGTTTTGGCCAATTCTGACGCGATTCGTGGGCTATTACTCACCATTTAGGGGTCCCGAAGTGATTTCCATAGTTGTTGAACCCCAAGGTGCGTTTAGGTGTCGGTCATCAACACTCATTGTTTTGGGGCCCCGGTGTGATTTCCACGATTAACGAACTGCGGGGTGCGTTTACATGTCGGTCATCAATACTAGTAGTTTTGGCCAATTCTGGCCCGTTTCATGGACAATTACTCACTGTTTTGGG
>NW_021249109.1:0-476 GCF_002162155.2 Triticum dicoccoides | reverse complement strand
TGTAATCAGGAATTGTTGGAGTGATTACCTCTTGTGTTCATCTTTGTGTTCTTGTTGTTCTTGTGGTTTCTCTCCTTTTCCCCCTCCACGTGTGAGACGGTCCTTCCTAGGGTTCTACCCTACATCAGAGTGCACGAGCAAGCTACATCAAGAAGATGCATGAAGATACAAGGAACGTCATCGAGCGCCAAGTACAACAACTAGAAACCAAGCTCAACGTCAGCAAGCAACCCATGATCTTCAACATAGGCGATCTCGTGTGGCTACACCTTCACAAGGACCGCTTCCCCAACGAATGCAAGTGCAAACTTGTCCCTCGAGCCGATGGACCATTCAAGGTGCTAGCACGCTACAACGACAACACCTACAAGATTGAACTCCCACGAGACAAGTACAACGTGAGCGACATCTTCAACGTCAAAGACCTCTCGCCTTTCCACGGTGATGAAGATTTTGATCCGAGGTCGGATCTTTCC
>NW_021249108.1:0-580 GCF_002162155.2 Triticum dicoccoides | reverse complement strand
AAGATAACGAAGGGATCACGAACTGATTGAAGAAAACTTGAACGAAGCATCGGAAGAATACTGAGGTGAACGGAAGGGCACGGATATAGAATAATTGGGGAATGAATCTGAAAACTTGGAACGAAGCAATATTCCGAAAAGATGGCCTCCGGATGATCGAGAGAGAAAGAAACTCCTGAAATGCTTCGGATGGATGAAAATAATTTGCACGACTGGAAAACAATTTGAGAGGATAACATCAAGCTAGCACCATGAATCTCCGGGAGAATGGACAAGATTTAGGAAAATTCTTCTTCGGTCTTCAAATGACGATGGAAAACACCACCAAAATTACTGAGATACCTCAGGAGAATGAAAAGAGAAGAGGTTGAGCCAACAATGAAAGAATTTGAAAGAGTTCTTGGAGAAGGCATGTGACTGATGGGATCCATTCTTACGTCACAATTGAAAAGAATTGAGAAAAACTCCGGGGGAATTTGAAGAGTCAGGTAAGATCCTGGGAAAAGACCTGTGGGTTAGGGCCCACCAGAAGAAAACACCGTTGGAAAGGATTGTCGAATAGATAGATGATGCACCGGAA
>NW_021249107.1:0-389 GCF_002162155.2 Triticum dicoccoides | reverse complement strand
TGATTGTGAACATGAATATGATTTGTGAGTAGTTATGTTTGTTCCTGAGGACATGGGAGAAGTCTTGTTATAAGTAATCATGTGAATTTGGTATTCGTTCGGTATTTTGATGATGTATGTTGTCTCTCCTCTAGTGGTGTTATGTGAACGTCGACTACATGACACTTCACCATTATTTGGGCCTAGGGGAAGGCATTGGGAAGTAATAAGTAGATGATGGGTTGCTAGAGTGACAGAAGCTTAAACCCTAGTTTATGCGTTGCTTCGTAAGGGGCTGATTTGGATCCATATGTTTCATGTTATGGTTAGGTTTACCTTAAGTCTTGTTACGTAGTTGCAGATGCTTGCGAGAGGGGTTAATCATAAGTGGGATGCTTGTCCAAGTAAGG
>NW_021249106.1:0-1064 GCF_002162155.2 Triticum dicoccoides | reverse complement strand
TCATTGTATTTTTTGTATTGCCATTGCATTTTATCAATATACTGGAGCATTGACAGCTGCCAAACATCTGTGTGACCACAAGTGTCTATCGGGAGCCAGTCGTGCCACAACATCGTGTTGTCCCGACAACAATTGAGGGTGAGGGGGAGGGAGGGTGTTCCTCCGCTTCCACAGATGCCAATAGCAAAGCAACACAAAGGCGTTCAGAGTGGCTGCAATTTCTGTTAATTCATTGCATCTTTGTAGTGCCATTGCATCTTATCAATAGGCTGGAGCATTTCTCACGAAAAATACTTTGCTTTGATTAAAGAAAATCAATACGCGGTATGCTATGTGACACGGAGGGTCACATAAAAAGTGGTCCTGCTAACAGCTTAACAAAGCACACTGCCACAACCAGGTCAAAGAAGAACCGATCAATGCTGCTAACGTAGCTATATCATGTTTTCATGAGCGCTGCCTTTTGCTCCATTATGCCCATTGACTCACCCATGTATGAACATGTAGAGCCATGAAGGGAACCGAAGACTCAGCTTTGGATCGGAGCTTCTTCCCGCTGCTACTGTTTGGTCACAAGTGTAAGACAATAAGTTTTGGGGAACCAGCACAACCCTCTAGGGGTGGCTTATCTCATTATATATAATGGTTGTGTTACAATATGTACCATATACGTACATAGGTACAGAAGCTATACATAGTCTAACACCCTCCCTCAATCTTAGCCACTTTCTAAAGAACTGAGAAGGGTAAGATTGCGCCTACAAGCCTCAAACTGTGGCAGCGGTAAAGGCTTAGTGAAGATGTCTGCAAGTTGATCCTTAGATGAGATAAACTTGATCTGGAGTTGCTTCTGTGATACACGTTCCCGTACAAAGTGATAGTCAACTTCAATGTGTTTCATTCGGGCATGAAATACTGGATTTGCAGAAAGGTATGTAGCACCGATGTTATCACACCAAAGAATAGGAGGCTGTGGTTGAGACAAACCCAACTCCTGAAGCAAAGACTGCACCCAAATAATCTCTGCAGTAGCATTAGCCACAGCCTTGTACTCAGCTTCAGTA
>NW_021249105.1:0-793 GCF_002162155.2 Triticum dicoccoides | reverse complement strand
GCAACTTCATATGAGAGTAGAATGGTCGACCACGTTCAATACCCAGAATTCCAGTTTTTTTTAATATCTTCGGTATTTCCAAATTTTACAATTCATGTGGGTGCGTCTGGAACCGTGTACACCTTTGTATTCCTGTATTCACATGATCTTATGTCAATGTAAGGCATTTCTCTTTTGCTGCGGTTGGTGAAATTCGCTAATATTACTATATTAAAAATGACCACAACATATTTAATATGCACCCATTATTGTCTAACTTTGAAACCTAATAAGTAAGAATATGTTGAGTGGCACAAACTCTCTGTACCTATGTGATGATTATTTATAAATTGACGGCATCAATCTGTGATGATTTGACTTCTATGATGATACAATATTTGTTGGTGGTTGGCGGGAGGTAGATAATGGTAGAAGGAAAATGGCATTGTTATCATGGCACAAATCAATTCTTTCGAATGCAAAAGTTGGCATAGGCTTTAGAGAAACTAGATGACGCCCCGCGCGTTGCTGTGGGAATTGGTTGCAATATATTCCAATGAGATTTGATTGTGTGAAATATAAACTTTTAGATTAAGAACACATGAACAAAATAAAAAATAATATGACTTATTATATTTGATAAAATATTTATTGAATATAAGCTGAACAATAGAATGATAATTATTTTCCCATGAATGGTTGCATGTGGTGGTGGGTCTTTATGATACATGGTTGCATGTTAATGTGGGTCTTATCCCATCCATAATTGTATGATGATGTGGCATGCTTGCATGTTAAGATAAATAGGTTAGTG
>NW_021249104.1:0-401 GCF_002162155.2 Triticum dicoccoides | reverse complement strand
TCCTAGGCTTATTTTCCTCTCTCGGTTTAATTGGTGGGATTGGCCTTACAATCCCGTATTGGAGGTCTCAGTGATGGTTTCAATGTGCTACGTCTGGGTGACCGCCGTTTTCGATTCTCGGTGGCTTCCAATCGTGTGGGACATTTTATCTTTGGCCTACGAGATCGCATCTGGCCGAACTTCATATGTCACTTCCATATTCACCGAGGTGCACATTCTAGGCCTCCGATTGTTGGTTGGCATGTGGATACTGAGCTCAAGGGATTGGCATCTTCGCCTGGTCTGGCAATTAAATCCAGGTGGCTCTCTTCCAAAGATGATATTGATCCTACATCGCTAACGGTTTTTCATAAATTGGGGTTGTTCTCCTCGCCAACGGTGACACATTCCGGTGCCGACCC
>NW_021249103.1:0-846 GCF_002162155.2 Triticum dicoccoides | reverse complement strand
CGATGAGTTGTGAGTAGTTTACCACAGACATTTGGGTCCATAGTTATTAGCTAGATGGCTTCTTCTCTCTTTTTGATCTTAATACAATGTTCTCCCCCTCTCTTGTGGAGATCTATTCGATGTAATCTCTTTTTGCGGTGTGTTTGTCGAGATCCAATGAATTGTGGGTTTATGATCAAGTTTATCTATGGATAATAATTGAATCTTCTCTGAATTCTTTTATATGATTGAGTTATCTTTGCAAGTCTCTTCGAATTATCGGTTTGGTTTGGCCTACTAGATTGATCTTTCTTGCCATGGGAGAAGTGCTTAGCTTTGGGTTCAATCTTGCGGTGTTCTTACCCAGTGACAGAAAGGGTTGCAAGACACGTATTGTATTGTTGCCATCGAGGATAAAAAGACGGGGTTTATATCATATTGCTTGAGTTTATCCCTCTACATCATGTCATCTTGCTTAATGCGTTACTCTGTTTTTATGAACTTAATACTCTAGATGCATGCTGGATAGCGGTAGATGTGTGGAGTAATAGTAGTAGATGCAGGCAGGAGTCGGTCTACTTGTTGCGGACGTGATGCCTATATACATGATCATGCCTAGATAACGTTATAATTATTCGCTTTTCTATTAATTGCTCGACAGTAATTTGTTCACCCACCATAATACTTATGCTATCTTGAGAGAAGCCACTAGTGAAACCTATGGCCCCCGGGTCTATCTCTTATCATATTTGCTTCGAATTTACTTTTATTTGCATCTTTATTTTCTGCATCTATATTATAAAATACCAAAAATATATTTATCTTATCTTATTATCTCTATTAGATCTCACTTTCGCAAGTGGCCGT
>NW_021249102.1:0-533 GCF_002162155.2 Triticum dicoccoides | reverse complement strand
CCCCCCCCCTAAGTTCCATAATCCCTCACTCCATCATAGGCGCACGCACTCCCTCCTAAGTATGATTATCTCTCACTAGCCATCAGGAACACACCTATTGTCTCCTTCCATCCATATGTCCATCTCAATATCTCTCGGGGTATCTTCTATCACGCACAAACCTTGTCACTCAATCTCCCACCCACGTAGTCCCATCACGATCTTGAGGGGATCTCTCTATGACAAACATACACTCTCTCCTCCCCATGTCTGCATTTTCTCCGTACATCTCTCTCGACCTCTCTCCCTTGTTTATCACACCCCTCTTGGCCACGAGCTAGGGGTCTTTCTCTCTCGGTTACAAACAACCACACACTATCTCCTCACCTTGTTTCCGTTGTCGAAGATATGCATGTGTGATATGTTTGCATAAGACACACACGCTTTATCTCTACTTTTATCGTTTGTTGTCCATGTCTCTTTCGCACACGCACACACACTTTTTTCACTCACTCTTTCTATTTCACACACACACACTCTCTCTCTCTCTCTCT
>NW_021249101.1:0-1657 GCF_002162155.2 Triticum dicoccoides | reverse complement strand
AGTGCGATCTTGAGTTTTAGTTCATAGTAATGGCGTGTAAACTGTTGATTGTATACACGAATGCTAGATCTAGAGCAGGTCCATCATTGAGTTATGCTAGAATTGGCTGGCTAACATAAGCACTGGAGTAAGTTAGACCAAACAAGCCCAATGCCATCGCAAAATTAACAGGTGTAACTTGGAAAACAAAATTCACCCAATGTAAGATTACAATTGAGTTATGTTTAGTTGATGGCTACACATTGACATATCAGATGGTACCCTATGGCAGTGCAATGAGCCAATGACAAATGGAGTAGCAAATGAGCAACAGTGCACTACAATACAAATGACAAATGAGCAGCAATGCACCACCAATAGGCTAATCTGGGGAAGGCATCGGCAGAAGTAGATCATTTTCATCACCGAGGCACTCTCCAACAAAACTCACCAAGCTTTTTGTGTTTGTGTGTCATTGTTTTTGCAGAACATGTTAATAAGGTGTGCAAGAGTAAGAAACCTGGTCAGTATCTATTTGTTGCACACAACATTACGAGAGATTTGAAACCTTGTAAGAACCTACTCATTGCATACAATATTAAAATTCATAAAGAAAAACTTGGTCATAACTCATCAGCCATATGTAACTAGTAGAAGTCCATAGTAAAGTCACAAGTGGTGTGAAAAGCATTCAAGATGTTTTAGGCTAGCAGTTGAGTATCTTCCTATTAGGAATTTGTTAAGAACTTGGATATTTTTTCTAGATGCTATCTCTGCTAGAACTGGATGAGGTTCTTTTCTCGACCCTAGAAAAGTGGTTTGTATTATCTCATTTTATCCATCCTGAAAGAAGGATTTTCCCTTGTTCCAAAGAAGTATGAATTCCTGGCCTTCTCAGCAAGTCAACTTCGTGGAAGTTCTGTTTGGTTGGTTGATTCTAATGATTCCGTGAAGGCCGAGGATATAAGAAAGTGGATGGGCCACTTTGAAGAAATTCGTTCAATATCTTAGTGTGCGGCTAGAGCGGGCTAGCTGTTCAGCTCCTCTAGAAAAATAATTGAAATCCTACCATGGGTTATGGAAGAGATTCCAGATATTGACGTCACCACTGATGGCACTAAAAACATATTTTCTGATGGTATTGGGAAGATGTCTGAGAGATTTGCCAAAGAAATGGCTTACTATTTAGCTTTTCAAACGAGGTATGGTGGCTACAAAGGAGTTATTTCTGTCGACCCTGATTCCTTTCGTAATCTTTCTCTACGGCCTAGCATGATGAAATTCAAATCTAAGAATACAATGTTTAACACTACAAGTTGGAGCAAAGCCCAACCATGCTATATGAATTACAAAATTATCTCTCCTTTTGACTTTTGGAATAAAAGATGAGATATTTGAGTTAATGCAGCAAGATGACATGCATGAATTAGCTGAAATGCTGACGAACAGATAAGTTGGTCTCTCTGTTCTAGGGAAAATTGGTAGTGCTAAAACAAAGACGACATCGAAAATGTTACTGCAAGGTTATGAACCAAGTTTAGAGCCTTACATGTTGATGATTCTTAAGGTCCATCAAGATAATAGGCTGACTGACATAAGAACTAGATGTAAGATTCATGTTCCGAAAGGACATGTTCTTATTGGTTGTTTGGACGAAACAGGCGAATTAAAATATGGT
>NW_021249100.1:0-766 GCF_002162155.2 Triticum dicoccoides | reverse complement strand
CGCCGCCACCCCCTCGCCGTAGCCACGCCCTCCGTCCACCCCACGCCGTGCCACCGTGTCCAGGAGCTCCGCCGCCGTCCACTTCATCGAGCTAGCCGAGCCCCGTGTGCTCGTGCGGCCCGAGACCACCACACCGACCTCGCCCGAGCTCACCGTCGCTGGAGATCCCCTTCAACGCCGTCGCCGCCTCAGCTCGTCCCCGACCTCGCCGGTGGCCTCTACGGGAGCGCTGTGAGCCTAGCTACTCCTCCGACCCTCTCTCTCTCATTCCTGAGCCGTGTAGCCACCGCACGAGGATCACACGCCCGCACCGCCGCGGATCTCGTCGCCGACGTGCTTCCGGCCACGCCCCGGCCACAAGATGGTGTCCATCTTACTCACCGAGTCCCGCAACACCTAGCTAGCTACTCCACGAGCCTCACCGACCCCTCTAGCGCCAAGTTCATCTTCGACCGAGCCCCGGTGGCCGCCAAAGTCGTCGCCGGCGCCAACTCCGGCCACCCCGACCCCAACGGACTCCGCCAAGAGCTGCGGTTTGTCCTCAGCTCCACTCCGGTGGTCTCCGCGGCCCATTTGGTGGCCGAAATGGCCAAAACCACTCCCGCCGCCGCGTCGGGCTCGCCGGCGGCTAAACGCCGGCGTCGCTGGCTTTGACTTTGACCACGGGTGGGCCCTGGTTGACTCCCCTGAGTCAATGACAGGTGGGGCCCAGCCCTGTTAATTAAACAGGATTAGTTTTAATTAAATTTTAATTAAAATAATCACC
>NW_021249099.1:0-996 GCF_002162155.2 Triticum dicoccoides | reverse complement strand
AAGACGCCATCAATCGTGGCGTTTTGCTTGCACCGAAGACGCCGTGAACCATGGCGTCTACACCTAAGCCACCGCCCTGGTCAGCCCGTTTAGCCATCCGACGTGGCAAAGGGGTAAACGCCATGGTCCTTGGCGTCTATCCCTTGGCAGCAATATTTAGTCATTTGACCATACCAAAACCAATCGCTACTAGCGCGATGAGGAAAATAAATCAGAGGCAGCCAGCTCTATGCCTTGTGGGCCTTCGCCTGTCACATGACAACCATACTATTCCATGTGAATTAGCACAAGTATTGAAGTGCTGCAGGCAGCCATGTAACGTGGTGCACGCCAATTACAAATCTTGCTAGCTTTGCATGCACGTATTTCTCTCTTCTGGTAATTATTTCTCTTAGATCAATGTGTCAAACTTCAATCTATTTGCACCACTGTATTCTACACAATGAACTCTAAAAATAGAGTCCAATATTGAATATATTTTCCCTTATGAATATTTTGCAATACGTGGGACCCGCACGCCATGTGAAGGGTCTCCTCACGTGAACCGAGTCTGGACTTTTTCTTGCATTTGGTTTTCTCACTCAAACCTCATGATCTCACCAAAGCGAGTTCATTATTAGCACATATAATTTTCATAGGGGCCCATATGTCATGGAGCACTGCCTTGTTAATATTCATATAGTACAGAAAAAAGGAAAACTATTAATGCAAGTACATGTCGGCTGCATTGGCACATGCAAAATTCATATATGAGGTTAACAAGGCAATGCTCCATGACATATGGGTGTCTCGTAAGCATTGCATCATCATCATCATCATATCATTATACGGGGTTAGTGAAGTTATTGACTCCAACATGTCAATTCACCGTTTTGTTGATTGGCGAATAAGCAAATCCCCTCTCCCTTTGGATGTTGTGCACCGAGACTCGCGCCAAAACCTTGGACGCTTTATTTCCCTTAGTGATATACGGGACTCGCCTAAATTGTTTCACTA
>NW_021249098.1:0-1139 GCF_002162155.2 Triticum dicoccoides | reverse complement strand
TTATTTTGATACCATAGTTTGTGGTACACGCCCCTTACGTGAGGTCAAGGAGAGACACATCATTCATCAGTCTAGCTTAGGCAGGGTCCATCGATGCAATTTGGTCAGCCAAAAAATATTTCATTGTGACCCCTTAGAAAATCAAGTCGTGATGAGACCATCACATTTTTATATTTTGAATTGAATTTTTAAAAGTCCCTTATCTTATTATGATATCACTCAGACATAGTTTGTGAAATGAAATTTTAAAAGTCCTTTATCAGATGGCCGGATGGCCGGAAACAACCGAAGCGACTTGGGATGCGACTTATAGACAATCGGATGGCCGGAAACACCTAAAAGTGACAATCCAATGGGCACGAACGCCTCCTTTATCTCATCGTGATATCACTCAGACATAGTTTGTGAAATGACATTTTAAAAGTCCTTTATCAGATGGCCGGATGGCCGGAAACAACCGAAGCGACTCGGGATGCGATTTAGAGACAATCAGATGGCCGAAAACGCCCAAAAGTGACAATCCAACGACCACGAACGCCAATGGCCTGAGAGGGCAGGAAAAGTGCTCATTTATAATGTGTATGTTATATAAATTATGGGACGGAAGGGTAGTAGATATAGATATAGATTTATTTTTGAGACATATAGATATAGATTTTTTTTAGGCAAACATATAGATATAGATTTTTTTTTGAGCATCAGTACAGACACAAGCGCTCATATATACGCGCATACACTCACCCCCTACCTTTATGAGCATCTCCAAGAGACTGAGCCGGAATATCATCTTGAGATTTTCGAAATCACTGTAGGTGCCTCGTCGTCAACGGGAACGTCTCCTCCCACTGAAAGCGTATCGCCGGAAATCCTAAAATAAATTCAGAAATAATGCGAGCACCAGGATTTGAACCCTGATGGGTTGGGAATACCACTGTCCACCTAACCAACTCAACCACAGATACGATCGTAAGAATTTGCTGGCCCTAAGGAAGCCCAGCCATGAGAGCCCGTCCACAAGGCGGTAGAAGCCCGGTCCAACAAAGAGAAGAGGAGGGGAGGTTGCCGGCGCTCGCACGCGATCGGTTGGGGAAATAATAACGGCTTCTTTGGATCATAGGATTTGCAAAACAGAGGAATAG
>NW_021249097.1:0-931 GCF_002162155.2 Triticum dicoccoides | reverse complement strand
ATCCGGACACGAGCCAAAGTCTTGAGTCTTGTATCTTCACGCTTCAATAGTCCGGACGATGTATATAGTCCGGCTGTCTGGATACCCCCTAATCCAGGACTCCCTCAGTAGCCCCTGAACCAGGCTTCAATGACGATGAGTCCGACGCGCAGTCTTGTCTTCGGCATTGCAAGGCAGGTTCCTTCTTCCGAATACTCCAAGGTTATTATCGAACACGTAGGCCGTGTCCGGATCTGCAAAATGATCTTCACATACCACCGTAGAGAGAATGATACTTCAGCTGACAACTTTTTAAACGACGTGACATGTCCTTACAACCGGGTCATTATTCAAACCGTTTTCCCACAACCAGCCATAGCACGTATTGCGAGGTGGTTTCCTTGAGACGTCTTGTCAAAGCAGAGATCGTGTCCCCTCATCACGGGATTCTCATCAATATGGGTATGGGTAATCCCCCCGTGCCATCAATCGTGGCGCTTGGGAAGTAAGCGATTCTCAACATGATAGTGGGGAGGCGCACCGCTTTCGTCGCCTCTATAAAGGGATAAGAGTTCCCCATTCTTGCTCACGCCTTCTTCCTCCTTTGCCCACTCTTGCCTCCCCGAGCTCCAGCGCCCTAGTCCAAGTCTTCTCTGCACAGTTAAACATGTCCGGAGCAGGAGGTAAGTGGGTGGCTTCCACCGTGAAGGAGAAGAATATCGCAAGTCTTCGGGCGGTCGGATACTTGGCCGCAGACATAGCGCACCGGCTACTAGACGACGGGCAGGTCATTCCAACTCCAGGACCCCACGAGAGGGTCGTGTTTCTTGCGCACTTCGTCCGTGGACTGGGGTTTCCACTCCACCCTTTCGTCCGCGGGCTCACGTTCTACTACGGGCTAGATTTCCATGATGTAGCCCTGAACTTCGTCCTCAACATCTCGGCGTTCATC
>NW_021249096.1:0-399 GCF_002162155.2 Triticum dicoccoides | reverse complement strand
TGGAATTTCTTTTTGGCTTTGCCAAATAATTTTTGATTCGTGAGTCCCTGTACGTCTCATGCATGGATCGTGATTGTAGTCTAGACTATACTCTCTTTTTTCCTTTGCATGGAAGAGTCCGTGTACGTCCACAATAAAGAAGAAGAATCTTCTTTACGTCCGGTTTAGCAGACCAGTTGTTTCTGTACGGTCCACATAAGAGATCAATTGTGGCCCGTTTCTGATTCTTTTTATAACAACATATATACGTATAGGACATGCATGTGTACGTATGTGGTCTTGACTATTCATATCTTTTCTTGACCGGCTATTTCTTTCCTAGTCTTGCTACATCGGACTCATGTATGCCTTTTATGCATAGACACGTGACAACATGAAAGTTCAACATGCTCATTACGT
>NW_021249095.1:0-973 GCF_002162155.2 Triticum dicoccoides | reverse complement strand
AAAGTAGTCTTATAATAAAACACTACCGAGTTCAGGTGGGGAACCATAATCGAGGATATCGAAGTCTTTACGCAAGTCCATGGATTAGATCCCAAGCATAGACTTCTTTTCCTTGAACAAGTCAATCAGTGGCTTAGTGTGCTAGGGACACATATAGAATGAAGGTTGCAAGTCTCCAGACTACAGAATACTTCGCACGTGTGCATGACTGATTTGGGATGATTCCAAAGGAAACAAAACAATCTTTCTCAAATTCACGGCGGCAACTTTCACCAAATGCACGTGTATAAGAGGAAGTCACTCCTTTCATCAAACAAATACTTCATGAGCTAGCATGAAGAGAATGCTTTCAAAAGTTTCCAACACTAGCTTAATGTTCAACAACATCATGGAGGAGATAAGGATGTTGCCAATGGGCTCAACAACAATTCATCTAAGTTTCCTTTTAAAAGGAATTCCATAGTTAAGTGAACACGGTGATAACATTGGTCAGACCAAAGATGTAATGGTGTATGCTCGAGGGATCAACCACGAATAAGACAACATTACGAGCATCGTTGGTACTGATTTGATTTGACGATAGCCCACACTCAAATCAAAGGATTGATAAGACAATAGGTCCAACAACTGATCACAAGGACCAATCGATGAAGATATCATCTTTCTTCAGCACACCCTACACAAGAATATCCCTTTGGAACGAACTAAGTCAGGCAAGCTTTTATCTTCCAACTCTCCAAGTTGTTGTCTAGCTTAACCAACTAGCTCAGGGATATCCAACACAGATTCTTGGAGAAGGGTGGTTCACAAGAAACCAACTTGATCACGAGCTCAACACAGCGGTCAGGTGACAACCTGGTAATACTTCCGAGAAGATCTTCGGAAAATCACGAAGCACCGATATGTTACTAGGCTCGAGAACAATCTTGCTTTTTGAGGCAAGACGATATGATCAATAGAGCGAAGATTTGAA
>NW_021249094.1:0-732 GCF_002162155.2 Triticum dicoccoides | reverse complement strand
TTTATTCAAGTGCGGGCTGCATTGCTGTAAAGAAGTGGGCTGCATTGTTATTTATATGTGGGCTGCATTGCTGTATACAAGTGAGGGCTGCATTGCTGTAGAGAAGTGGGCTGCATTGTTCTTTTACATGTGGGCTGCATTGTTGTATACAAGTGCGGGCTGCATTGCTGTAGAGAAGTGGGCTGCATTGTTATTTATAATGTGGGCTGCATTGCTGTATACAACAGTGGGTTGCATTCTATTTTTTTTTCTATACATGTTTTTTGGTTTTTATGTCTTGTACTGAGTGCTTCCATGTTTTTTCTGCATGTTTTAGGTTTTGATTGGGGGCTTCATGAAGGCTGTACGTCACTATTTGAGTCTCAGGGTTCTGATGTGGTTATGGAGGATTGTGTCATTGAAATCTCTCCAGATAATTCTGGTTTGAACACAAATGTGGCGTCTGGACCTGATGGTGGAAGTGTCTCTCGACCTAGCTCTCCACATGATGTATATGATGTTGATGATGATGATTTTGTTACACCGTGTGCACATGCAACTAGGACTAGGAGTGCAACAATTAATCGTCCTCATTTGAATGAGGTTGAAGTATTTTTGAACAAGAGGGCAGGTGAGAGGGCTTTTAAGTTGAGATGCTCTATAGAGAAATTGAAGCCTCCGAGGTTCAGATATATGGATGAGGCGATTAAAATAAAGGATCTTGTTCTCAGCAAAGATTTTGTAACCAAATAC
>NW_021249093.1:0-607 GCF_002162155.2 Triticum dicoccoides | reverse complement strand
TCCCTGAGAGAGCCCAATGAAAGTAAATTCAGTCTGGGGCGGCTGTCGAGTTGTCCTCCAAGTATTCCCGCCCGTGTCCATTGTAACTATCATGTTTAATGAATTATGGTTCAAGTCAAATGTCTCCAAACGAGAATCATAGGCAGTGACATGCAGAGTGTCATTTAAAAAGAAGTATTTTGGTTCACCGCAATACACCACAACTCGGTGACCCCATCGGCCTGACATGAAAGTCCACTCTCCGGTATCGGATGAGTAAACATCTGTCGCGGTTATGGCGTGACCATTATCATTGATGACAAACACTGTGAAGCAAGAAGGAACGGTGGGGTCAAAACACAAGCAAATGGTGCGGCCGTGAAACCGAGGACATGGTGTGTCATGGCTATCGGGCAGTGGCGTAGCTAGGATTTTATGCCAGGGTGGTCCAATTGCCAAGAAAAATAATTGCACCACAAATTCAACAAACCAACATATGCATACAGAAACAGAATATATCAACTAGGTCTTTCAAATAATATAAAATTCATGGTTATGTCTTAAATTTGCATAAAACAAGATAACACGTCTTATTTGTCGGGATAACGCCTTCTCAAGACCATGAAAC
>NW_021249092.1:0-493 GCF_002162155.2 Triticum dicoccoides | reverse complement strand
AAAAGATTCATCTTCTTTTCCTGATGCATTTAAATCGGCTTCGAAGGACTTTGGACCTGGCTTTATGTTTCTGCAACTAAAATAATTACAGAATATACGGCTCATACGAGTCCAAATGTTAGCCAGGCATGAAACAAACAAAGTTGTCCATATGAATACAAAGTTCAGTTGGCATGACAAGAACAACTTTCGTTTTGATAAGTTGTCACTATTAGCCTCTATGAACGATACCATGTGTTGATTATCATGATTAGTGACAAGATCCTTCCTAACAAAAAGTTTACTCATTTCAATTGGTCTTTCAAAATTAATTAGAATCTTACTAATAGGTACATCAACAATATCATTTTGACCGAATCGAAAATTGAGTAAACTATCTGCTAGGTGTACCTTTGTGAAGACGTTGGAAGGAGAAGATGGTTGCACCACTGGAACAATACATTGCTCCACTTCTGAATAATTCTCCAACGCCTCTTCCTCTTTTTCTGGATCT
>NW_021249091.1:0-1868 GCF_002162155.2 Triticum dicoccoides | reverse complement strand
GAGTGCATCAAGCGAACTATTGCCTCGTGTACCAAAATAGAAGATGCAAGCTTGGCTGAGCAAAGGAACGACAAACGCAACAAATTGGTTGTGCTCAATTTTTCTGGATGTAAGGGAGCTTACATGCTACCTTATGAGTTTCGTGCTAAAGATATTGATGAGCATCAAGAACACAGTAATGGCTGAACACAGTTCAGTTAACGATGAACATCAAGACCAATAAAATGCGGCCGAGCAAAGTTCAACTGACAAAGAGCGTCCGAGTGAAATCCACTCGGGCAATCCGACTGAAATATACTCAGGCAATTCGAGTGAAATATACTCGGGCAATCTGAGTGATGAGGCACTAGATCCAGAAAAAGAGGAAGAGGCGTTGGAGAATTATTCAGAAGTGGAGCAATGTATTGTTCCAGTGGTGCAACCATCTTCTCCTTCCAACGTCTTCACAAAGGTACACCTAGCAGATAGTTTACTCAATTTTCGATTCGGTCAAAATGATATTGTTGATGTACCTATTAGTAAGATTCTAATTAATTTTGAAAGACCAATTGAAATGAGTAAACTTTTTGTTAGGAAGGATCTTGTCACTAATCATGATAATCAACACATGGTATCGTTCATAGAGGCTAATAGTGACAACTTATCAAAACGAAAGTTGTTCTTGTCATGCCAACTGAACTTTGTATTCATATGGACAACTTTGTTTGTTTCATGCCTGGCTAACATTTGGACTCGTATGAGCCGTATATTCTGTAATTATTTTAGTTGCAGAAACATAAAGCCAGGTCCAAAGTCCTTCGAAGCCGATTTAAATGCATCAGGAAAAGAAGATGAATCTTTTCCAATTGATAAAATTGGCGAGCAAAAATATGGTTTTACAACAATGCATATGCCTTCACCTAATACTACATCATATTATACAGCCCTACACAATTGCAAAGTTTCGGCAACACCCATGTGCCATTGCCGAAAGAATCTAAAAGCAATGGGGGACAATCGTATCCGAAGTGGGCTGAAAATGAGAAAAAGATTAAAGCCAATTTCGCCACTCGCCGCCAGAAACAAAAAGAAACAGAATTGGCTCAAGTGAAAGAAGCATTGCCAATTGGTAGAAGCAATGTAAAGAAAGATGATTCAGAACATGAAAGTACTCCGGTTAAAAAAGCCGAATCAAGAAGTATATATTCTGAATCCATCAAATGCAAAGAGGCAAGCATTATTGAGAAAGGGCATGGCAAGCATAGCAAAGCGACCATACTTGATTTTTCTAAAGTTAATGGAACCTACTTCCTGCCCTATGAGTTTCGTGCCAGAGAAATTGATGAACCTCAAGGACAAGAACAAGTAGCCGAACAAAGTTCGGCCGACAAAAATCTTCAATGTAATGATGCATGGAATCAAGAAAAAGATGATGAAGAAGCGTTGGGGAGCCATCCAAAGGCGGAGCAAGATATTGTTCAAGTCACACCACCATCGTGCTCTCCCAACATATTTGAAGAGGTATGTTTAGCAAGTAATTTACCTATTTTCAGATTTGGTCAGGACTTTATTATTGATGCATCTATTAGAAAAATCCTCATAAGTAATTATGAAAGACCAATGAAGAAGGGTAATTTACTTGCTAGCAATAAAGTTGTTATTGAGCATATTGGTCAACCCATTACGCCATTTATAAAGACCGATAGTGACTTATTATTACAGCCAAAGCTTTCCCCGTTGCTTTATCTAAAGTTCATATCTATTTGGGTAGCTTTGCTTATTTCATACCTGGCTTGCACCTAGTCTCAATTGAGACATGTGTGTTCTAACTATTTTCGTTTTAGAAATTTAAAGCCAAGATTAAATTCTGTTGAGAAAACCGATGCTAG
>NW_021249090.1:0-1439 GCF_002162155.2 Triticum dicoccoides | reverse complement strand
GGCAATAAGAGCTAGGGTTTTGAAAGAAGACCAAGTGTTGCCGATTGATCAAATTGTTGAAAGAAAATATTCAACAACGATGCACATGCCTTCACCTATCATTGCAGCATGTTATACACCCCCTGTACAAGCGCAAAATTTCGGCAACATCAATTCATTGCCGAAAGATCCTAAAAGTATTGGGGGGCAAGCCGATCCAAGCAGGGTTGAGGTTAAAGAAAAATATCTAGCCCAAGTGGACAAGATCAAGCCAAAGCTCACAGGGAATAGAGTCAACGAATTTACTACACCTACCCTTGAGGAATTACCAGCAGAATATCGACAGGCCTACGAAGCACTCAAGAAGAAACGTGGAGAGGGATATTTGCAAGAATACGTCAAGTGCCTTCCTCCATGTAGCAACCATGTTGGCCCTTCTACACTGTTGAGGCAAGAAAAAAAAGAAGCTTTGCAAGCAAACCAGCAAAAAAGGATTCACTCGGTTAATATGGTGGATTCGGTTGAAACCGGATTGAGCAACGGGATGTTTAAGGCCGAGTGCGTTGCATCGTGCCAGCCGAGTGCATCGTTCCAGACGAGTGCATCACCAACTAAAGCCGAGTGCATCAAGCCAACTATTGCCTCGTGTACCAAAATAGAAGAAGCAAGCTTGGCTGAGCAAAGGAACGACAAACGCAAGAAATTGGTTGTGCTCAATTTTTCTGGATGTAAGGGAGCTTACATGCTACCTTATGAGTTTCGTGCTAAAGATATTGATGAGCATCAAGAACACAGTAATGGCTGAACACAGTTCAGTTAACGATGAACATCAAGACCAAGAAAATGCGGCCGAGCAAAGTTCAACTGACAAAGAGCGTCCGAGTGAAATCCACTCGGGCAATCCGACTGAAATATACTCAGGCAATTCGAGTGAAATATACTCGGGCAATCTGAGTGATGAGGCACCAGATCCAGAAAAAGAGGAAGAGGCGTTGGAGAATTATTCAGAAGTGGAGCAATGTATTGTTCCAGTGGTGCAACCATCTTCTCCTTCCAACGTCTTCACAAAGGTACACCTAGCAGATAGTTTACTCAATTTTCGATTCGGTCAAAATGATATTGTTGATGTACCTATTAGTAAGATTCTAATTAATTTTGAAAGACCAATTGAAATGAGTAAACTTTTTGTTAGGAAGGATCTTGTCACTAATCATGATAATCAACACATGGTATCGTTCATAGAGGCTAATAGTGACAACTTATCAAAACGAAAGTTGTTCTTGTCATGCCAACTGAACTTTGTATTCATATGGACAACTTTGTTTGTTTCATGCCTGGCTAACATTTGGACTCGTATGAGCCGTATATTCTGTAATTATTTTAGTTGCAGAAACATAAAGCCAGGTCCAAAGTCCTTCGAAGCCGATTTAAATGCATCAGGAAAAGAAGATGAATCTTTT
>NW_021249089.1:0-999 GCF_002162155.2 Triticum dicoccoides | reverse complement strand
GATATGTGCAAATACAACGAAGCATCACAACATGACTCTATGACACAAGTACTTTATTTAAGGCTCAGTGAGCCATACATAACATACACAAAGGTACGGGTCTCACGACCCCACATACAAGTCATACAGTCATACAAACCAGCAGCGGAAGTAACTTGTCTGAGTACAGACAACTAGTAAAATAAAAGAGGCTTGGAAAGCCTAGCTATACTACGTGGTCCTTCACAAGCTCAGGGTCACCACCTGGGTCTTTAGCCTACTCGTTGATGTCAACGTCTACATAGAACCCATCAGAAGGGGTTGCAGCGTCTTCTATAAAAATGTAGATTATAGCAACATGAGTACAAAGGTACTCAGCAAGACTTACATCAGATCCTACATACATGCATAGTATCAAGAAGGGTTGGTGGAGTTATTGCAGCAAGCCAGCTTTGACTCTTGGCTAGACTATCCTACGATACTCCAACTTGAAATGGTTTTGCGCACACGAGTCCACTACTCACCACTTCAATACACTACTGAGGATCCGCCTCCGTCTTCCTACGGAAGAGCCATCCTCGGCACTCACACTTATCTTGAGGTTTTTAACAGTTTCCATTTACTTGTCTATGAACTGTATAGGCAACCAAGTAGTCCTTTACCGCGGACGCGGCTATTCGAATAGATCATGTTAACCCTGCAGGGGGTACTTCTTCATACACGCTCTCACCACTTACCGTCGTTTACACGACATGTACTCGGCAACCTTCAAGCGGAAGCCCAACGTGGGTGTCGGCCACGACCTACCTAATCACCTAAGCCTCCAGTCCAGGTTTATCGCCTATTCAGGTTCCATCCGCAGGGAGTCCGGCCGAGGTTTCCCATACGGCCCCGAACGATGTGAACAGGGTTCCCGAGATACCTAACGGGTATTCGATACACCCGGCCACGTACCTACCGCATCACAGCCCACCCCTACGGTCAGCGCTGTCCACGGCCTCCAGTAGGCTACAAACACC
The DNA here is from genome assembly GCF_002162155.2 of Triticum dicoccoides. Classification (NCBI taxonomy): domain Eukaryota; kingdom Viridiplantae; phylum Streptophyta; class Magnoliopsida; order Poales; family Poaceae; genus Triticum; species Triticum dicoccoides. The sequence continues at coordinate 1 of NW_021249089.1, read as the reverse complement.
A
>NW_021249088.1:0-445 GCF_002162155.2 Triticum dicoccoides | reverse complement strand
TCTTTAGAGCCCTTTGGTTCATAGGAATGGATTCCTATTCCTACATAGGATTGGTTCCTATCCTCCACATTTCATAGGAAAATAAAAATGAGCCTAGACTCAATGAAAAAATTTCTTTGGTGTCAACCAAATGACATCTTGTTTGAGATACATGTCATCTTATTTCCTACAAGATTTCTATTCCTACGATAATCCTATCCTATGATAATCCTATCCTATCCTCTAGAATTCCTATGAAATTCCTCTAAACCAAAGGAGGTCTTAGTGTTTTTTCCGTTTGAACTTGCTGAGTAGCTAGTTTGGATTACCGAAAATATTTTTCTGTCGAGCATGAATTCTACTGAAAAGTTACAAGTTCACAAGCAGAGGCAAGTTTCAGTGATAAGCACACGCTATATACTGGATCGCTCGATCTGAATGCGTACACTAGCTAGGAGCATTATCC
>NW_021249087.1:0-768 GCF_002162155.2 Triticum dicoccoides | reverse complement strand
GAGACCTGGCCCTTGAAGGCCATCCTTCCCCTCTTGTACCCTTAGGCCTCCCCTGTTGGGGAAGCCCTCCTCTTCCTCTCTCCCCCCTCTGGGAGAGAGTCCTCTTTCTCCTCCTCGTTTTCGGGGGAGGAGTCCGCCCCGGAATCGTCGGACACCTGAAAACGGGAAATCTTTCGAGCACCCGTGGCCTCGTTCTTGGACTTCTTCTCCGGCACCACGTGCGGTGCCGGAACCAGCAGCCTCGCTAGACGGGCGTCTACTGGGTTTTCTAGCATAGGAGCCGGGCAGATAATCTGCTCCGCCTTCCTCATCCAGTCCTGTCAAAGGAAAAGGGGAAATTAAAACCCGCATAGAGTCAAACTATGAAAAGCAAGTGTCCCGTAAAGGGGTAGAATCACTTACCTCGTCGGCTTGGCGCTGCGAGTGAAATCCGCGATCTTCACTCGCGGATGCGGGGGCTTCGGCGCCCTTAAACAACACCCTCTAGGCACCTTCGTACGTCGTGTCGAAGAGCCCACTCAGCGCCTGGTGTTGTTCCGGATTGAACTCCCACAGATTTAATGCCCACTCTTGGCATGGGAGAATCCGGCGGACGAGCATGACTTGGACCACGTTAACCAGCCTGAGCATCTTCACCAGCTTCTGGATACAGGCTTGGAGTCCCGTCACCTCCTCCGAACTACCCCACAGCAAGCCCTTCTCTTTCCAGGAGGTGAGCTGCGTGGGGATACCAGATCTAAACTCGGGGGCCGCCGCCCACTTGGGGTC
>NW_021249086.1:0-1055 GCF_002162155.2 Triticum dicoccoides | reverse complement strand
ACTAAGATGTATCAGGACCTACGCCAGAGGTTCTGGTGGACTAGGATGAAGAGAGAAATTGCTCAGTATATTGCTAATTGCGACGTCTGTCGTCGTGTAAAAGCAGAGCATCAACGGCCTGCTGGCACCCTTCAACCCCTAGCTATTCCTGAATGGAAATGGGATAAAATTGGTATGGATTTCATTACCGGTTTTCCCAGGACTAAGAGAGGGAATAATGCTATCTTCGTCGTGGTCGATCGTCTTTCCAAAGTAGCCCATTTCTTACCTGTTCGTGAGAGTATAACCGCTAGTCAGCTGGCAGACTTATACATCTCCCGAATAGTGTCTCTCCATGGTGTTCCTTTGGAAATTAACTCGGATCGAGGAAGTCTTTTCACCTCTCGATTTTGGGAAAGTTTCCAAAATGCTATGGGAACCCGTCTCTCCTTTAGCACCGCCTTCCACCCTCAGTCGAGCGGTCAAGTGGAATGTGTCAACCAGATTCTAGAAGACATGCTTCGAGCCTCTGTTATCTCGTTCGGAATGGATTGGGAGAAGTGCCTTCCATTTGCCGAATTCGCCTATAACAACAGCTATCAATCTAGCTTGGGTAAAGCCCCTTTTGAAGTTCTCTATGGACGACGGTGTCGAACACCCCTTAACTGGTCAGAGACCGGGGAAAGACAATTCTTTGGCCCGGATATGATTCAGGAAGCAGAAGAACAAGTTCGCATCGTTCGTGAGAAGTTGAAAACAGCCCAATCTCGTCAAAAGAGTCAATATGACCGAAAACATAAGGCTATGACTTTCGAGGTTGACGAGAAGGCTTATCTTCGGGTCACCCCTCTGAAGGGAACCCATCGTTTCGGTATCAAAGGCAAATTGGCTCCTCGTTACATTGGACCTTTTCGCATTCTCGCCAAACGAGGAGAAGTTGCCTACCAGTTGGAACTACCTCCGCATCTCTCCAGAGTCCACGATGTCTTCCACGTTTCCCAACTCAGGCGTTGCTTCTCGGATCCTATCCGTGAAGTGGACCACGAAACGCTTGATCTCCAAGATAATCTTACATA
>NW_021249085.1:0-531 GCF_002162155.2 Triticum dicoccoides | reverse complement strand
GAGTCTAACATAAATATGTCAATATGGGAATGCAGGCTGCGCTGCTGACCTCTGCCGCACTGACTGCGGAGGTCAATGCATTGAAAGAGAGCCTCGAGCGGTCCGAGAACGAGCTCGGCCGTGCCAAGAAGCAGCTCGAGGACAAGGAGGGTATGTAATACCGTATGTAAATGTATATGGAAATACCTGGTTGCAAATAATGACAGGACCAACGTGAATGTTGCAGGGGCCACGACCGAGGTGGCGACCCTGAAGGAAGCGGTGTCCAAGGCCGAAAACAGTGCGGCCTTGGAGCGCACCGAGCGAGAGAAGCAGGAGGCGCGGTTGGCGGAGGTGCGGCAAAAGCTCCAGGCTCTCGTGGAAAAACACGAGAGTTTGGAGCGTGACTCGAAGACTCGAGAGTCCGAGCTCGCCTTGGCTCTTGAGAGTGCCAAAACCGCTAAGGCCGAAGCCCAGAAGGCCCTCCAGGAGATCGAGGCGATAAAGAAAATAGCGGCGGGTAAGGCATTCTTTATGCAAAGCAAGCATATA
>NW_021249084.1:0-1304 GCF_002162155.2 Triticum dicoccoides | reverse complement strand
GAGAGGGGGGCTAGAAGGATGGCCGGTGTGGCGGCGGACCGACGGTGGGGAGTGGTTTTGGGGAGGGCGGGCGGTTCGGCCGGTGGTGGCTGGCGGCTCAGGGGGGTGGAGTTTGATGATAAACTGGAGGCCCTTGATTTCGTATCCAACGGCTGGAAAATCTAATGACCAGAGATGAAAAAGTCAGTCGACTGATGTGTAGCCTCACCCCGCACGTACACATGCACGCACGCAAGACACGCACGCATGTAGGCGTGCAACACTGACACGTACACATAACGTACACATGCACGCATGCTGGCGTGCAACACTGACACGTACACATGCACTCACGAACACACGCACGTACGCACCCATGCATGCAACACTGAAACACACCCTTGCACGCACGCAACACTCGCATGCCTACATGCACACAACACACGACGCAAGACACACACTCAACCTATACATGCATGCACCCTTTGTTAAGGACATGGATTGTTACGGGTATTAATCAATCTTATCTGTGATAAGCAGAACATTGATGTTTTCATCGATCTTTATGAATCACAACGTATCGAATGGGATATCAACATAGTAGGCTTAACTACATGAAAAAGATGACGTCACACTCAATGAACAATCATCGGTTTATGAAATGCCCGCTTCTGACCGCCCTGGCCCACCAAAGGTTCCTCTACTGTGCGCTGCCTGCGTTGGGTCACTGACATGCAGGCCATGCACCCAAAGATCCCACACGTCAGTGGAAGAACGACGCGGTGTCCTAGGTCAGAGTCGAGGGCGCCACTCGCGGCATGCCCGGCTGAACACGCCTCTGTGCCGCATTCAAACGCCTCCATGAAACCCGCCCGTGTGGAAGCCGAGAAACCCACTCTGGACACACGTCCGTTCATGACGGGGCCGGCGTTAAATGCAACGCCGGCCGAGCTCCTCCTGTCCGCCGTCTATTTAATCTCCTATTTAAACGAGGCCAAATGCCGGACAAGAATCGCACACCTCCGCCGCTCACCTATCTCCTCCACCATTTTCTCCACTCTTACAATGGCTTACAAAGAGTAGTTATTCCGCATCCAAGCCGGCTGGGTAGCCCACCGAATATGAGCTATGCAGCTCGCTGATCCACCTCCCTCCCCTCGCCCGATGGAGCCAGTTACTGCCCCAAGCCGGCGCGCGGTTCAACAACTCGCCGCTCCAGGCCAGCTCGACGAGGAGCGGCGCACAGGCGTCGCTGCTGCCGTCCACGCCGCCGCCTCGTACTGCGTCTCCCATTTCTGTGGCCGAGACTCCCATGCCGGCGGCCA
>NW_021249083.1:0-924 GCF_002162155.2 Triticum dicoccoides | reverse complement strand
TTTTTTTCCAGGGTAAAATCCTTCATATAGCAGAAGATGGACACAGGAGGGCCACCAGGGGGCCCAGGAGATAGGGGGCGCGTCCAGTAGGGGTGGGCGCGCCCCCCACCCTCCTGGCCAGGGTGTGGGACCCCTGAGGTGTTTCTTACGCTCAATAATTCTTATTAATTCCAAAAATAAGTTTCGTGGAGTTTCAGGATTTTTGGAGCAGTGCAGAATAGGTTTCTAATGTTTGCTCCTTTTCCAGCCAGAATTCCAGCTGCCGGCATTCCCCCTCTTCATGGCAAACCTTGTAAAATAAGATAGAATAGCCATAAGTATTGCGATATAATGTGTAATAACAGCTCATAATGCAATAAATATTGATATAAAAGCATGATGCAAAATGGACGTATCAACTCCCCCAAGCTTAGACCTCGCTTGTTCTCAAGCGGAAGCCGAAATCGAAAAATATGTCCACATGTTTAGAGATAGAGGTGTCGATAAAAATAAAATACAGACATGAGGGCATCATGATCATTCTTATAACAACAATATAAATAGATTTTGTCATATGATTTCTTATGCTCAAGTAACAATCAATTCACAATGTCAAGCATGGTTCAGAAACTTCATTGGGAACTAACAAACTATAATCTCAGTCATTGAAGCAACTGCAATTTATCATAACATCAGAAAGAGTCAACAATAGAGCTTTTAAGCAAGCCCACATACTTAACTATTGTGTAGTCTTCTACAATTGCTAACACTCACGCAGTACTTGTGGTTATAGAGTTTCAACCGGACACTGAGAAAGATAGGGGCTTATTGTGTTGCCTTCCAACGTATTCACCTTTAGGTGATGTCAACAATAATAACCCATGCTAAATTACATCCAATTGGATATATATATCATGATCTTTCAAACACGAGGAGCTTGCCAAA
>NW_021249082.1:0-985 GCF_002162155.2 Triticum dicoccoides | reverse complement strand
AAACGTGCATCACGTAGAGCAATAAAAACAGCACGTAAATGTTCCAAATGTTCTTCCAAAGATCTGCTATAAATCAGTATGTCATCAAAGTAAACTACCACAAATCGTCCAATGAAAGCACGTAAAACTTCGTTCATTAATCTCATGAAAGTACTAGGTGCATTAGTTAACCCAAAAGGCATGACTAACCACTCATATAATCCAAACTTAGTTTTAAATGCTGTTTTCCATTCATCTCCCAATTTCATACGAATTTGATGGTAGCCACAACGCAAATCAACTTTGGAGAATATTGTAGAGCCACTCAATTCATCAAGCATATCATCTAGCCTAGGAATAGGATGACGATAACGAATAGTAATATTATTAATGCCTCTACAATCAACACACATACGTGATGTACCATCCTTTTTCGGCACTAGAATAATAGGAACAGCACAAGGACTAAGGGATTCGCGTATATAACCTTTGTCGAGAAGCTCTTGTACTTGGCGCATAATCTCCTTCGTCTCCTCTGGATTGGTACGATATGGTGCACGGTTTGGCAGTGAAGCACTGGGAATTAAGTCAATCTGATGCTCAATCCCTCGAATAGGCGGTAATCCCGGTGGCACGTCTTGTGGAAAGACGTCAGCGAACTCCTGCAAAATGTTAGTGACAGCAAGAGGCAAAGAGGAAGGCACGTCCTCGAATGAAAATAATGCCTCTTTGCACACAAAAGCATAGCAAACAGATTTGCTGAAATCTAGCTCATCAATATCAGATTTGGTGGCAAATAAACATGCACTTTTCAATTTAATTTCAGAAGCAACACTAGATGGTTTATTATTAGGCTTCATTTGTTGCTCAAATTCTTTTGCCACAATCTGATTTTCACTCTTATTCGTCTCCTGTTTTGCTTTATTAGCTCTATTAATATCATCTTTCAAAATGGAATCAGGAGTCATAGGAAGCAAAGTAATATTTTTATCCTTATGAACAAGAG
>NW_021249081.1:0-611 GCF_002162155.2 Triticum dicoccoides | reverse complement strand
CGGTGGTCCCGGTACAATACCGGTGACCCCCGAAACTTTCCCGGTGGCTGAAATTGGACTTCCTATATAGAATTCTTTACCTCCGGACGATTCCAGAACTCCTCGTGACGTCCGGGATCTCATCCGGGACTCCGGACAACTTTCGGGTTTCCGCATACTAATATCTCTACAACCCTAGCGTCACCGAACCTTAAGTGTGTAGACCCTACGGGTTCAGGAATCACGCAGACATGACCGAGACAGCTCTCCGGCCAATAACCAACAACTGGATATGGATACCCATGTTGGCTCCCACATGTTCCACGATGATCTCATCAGATGAACGACGATGTCGAGGATTCGAGTAATCCCGTATACAGTTCCCTTTGTCAATCGGTACATTACTTGCCCGAGATTCGATCGTCGGCATCCCAATACCTCGTTCAATCTCGTTACCGGCAAGTCACTTTACTCGTACCATAATGCATGATCCCGTGACCAAACACTTGGTCACATTGAGCTCATTATGATGATGCATTACCGAGTGGGCCCAGAGATACCTCTCCATCATACGGAGTGACAAATCCCAATCTCAATCCATGTCAACCCAATAGTTACTTTCGGGGATACCT
>NW_021249080.1:0-1528 GCF_002162155.2 Triticum dicoccoides | reverse complement strand
AGATAATATTTGAATATTAAACATATATGGTCATTGGACAAGATGGAACTGTTTGAATAGAAATTTGGGAATTCTCCATTATCTTACTCCCATTAAATGAAATTTAGTCTCAAAACTTCATCGCATTGTAAGTTACTAAACTAGCCCGTGCGAATGCACGGGTTGACGACTAGTACCTAAACTAATTTTCGACTCCCAAGAAATTTCCATGTTAATCAAAAAATTAGAGCCGTTTATCTGGTGGGGCCGAGTTATTACGGTGTAGATTAGCCCAAAAGTCACCACCACAATTTACGTTACTCACGTCGTGAAAAAAAATATCAAAGCTGCATGTAACAAATACCAAACCTGGCCCATCTAAAAACATGTCCATATTAATATATATATTTCACAAAAAAATCATCACGATATCTCTATCCCACGTGAATTTCAAGAGAAGACATTACGTGGCCTTTCCCTCTCTTAGCTAAGATTGAATCCTATATTGTTCTAGAAAAAGTGAACAAATTGTAATGATCAAGATTTCAGAAAGAGTCCCACGTTAATACGTTCAAGAAAAAAACAAAATCTCACGTAAAAAAAACTTAGGTAGCTCCCTGTCGCTCAATATCACGTGGTCATCTTATCTCCCCCTCCGTACACAATCTCACCCTCATGCCCTCCCACCGGTCGCCTCCGATCTACGGAACTCGCCGCCACCGTCCTCTCGCGTTCATCCTTCCGCTGCCATGATTCTTCGTCTTGCATTGCTGCGGCCGCAAGCCAACACGACTGGCTTTCCTGCTCTCCTTGACCCGTCTTCTCTGTCTTCTTGGATCATCTCGAGCCGATGTTGTGATCATGGCTTTCCCCAGTCGCTGCTACATCTCCAACCCTTGGTGTGGCGTCCCTGCGATCTCTACGTGTCCCTTCACTCTAGATTGCGGCCGTTTCCTCCTGAAAGGTTCATGCAATCCAATTCAGTAGTCACAGTTTCTTCTCTCCGCCGGCTCACCATGTATGGTTTGCCCCAAGCTCTTACTCCATTGCAGCACTACCTGTCTTTAGGGCCTCTTTTGCATGGCGATGCAACATAGGGCGACTATGGTGCACACCAAGCTATTCCACAAAAACGTGGCCAAGGATGAATCTACGACTTATGGTGACAGGTGAGAATCGATGTTTGATGAGGTGTAAGTTTGTATTTAATGTTAGATATGGAAATTAATATTCCGTGTTTTAGCAAATCGGCACTCTCTCTGTACTAGATACGCAACAGAATAATGTCTATGATTTGATATATTTTCTTATCATTGTTTCACTACGCATAGTGGTATAGATCTGATTGCTTTTTTCTGGCACCTCAAATATGTCACACAAAGTGAAATCCTTGAAGCAAACTTTATCACTTCATCGATATCTAGAATTCGTTATTGCCTGACTTTTTAATTTAGCTGTCTAAATAATCTTCCTGTTTTTTCTTTCTTCTTTTGGTATTCAAGCTAACTGTTTGATTGCTGATGCGTGTTTCTTTTCTAACAGCAATAGA
>NW_021249079.1:0-689 GCF_002162155.2 Triticum dicoccoides | reverse complement strand
AAAAAAATAAAAGAAAATAAGTTTCCCATGTGATATGTGGTCTAGTTGTTGGGAAAAATTGCAAATATGAATTTCGAATTTATTTGCAAAATCTCTCGAGAATTTGTAAAAATGGGCATAACTTTTGCATACTAACTCGGATGAAAAAGTTTTTTATATGAAAAATCATCTACTCGAAAAGTTACATCCAAATTTAACATTTCATGATGTTTTTTATACGAGTAAAATTGTTTTATATCTAGTGATTAATTTTTTTAAAAAAAATTATGCAGTACTTAAACATTTTGATGTACAATTTTGAAACATGTGAATATTTATAAAAGTGGCACAAACATTTTTTAAAAAGAAAAATTGCACGAACAAAATTTTCCATGCCAATATTCTTCAACTTTCCTATACTTTTGGCAAATTTTTATACTATTTTTGGGACTAACATATTGATCCAGTGCCCAGTGTCAGTTCCTGTCTGTTGCATGTTTTATGTTTCGCAGAAAACCAATATCAAACGGAATCCAAACAGGATAAAAACGGATGGAGAATTATTTTGGAATATTTCGGATTTTCCGGAGGAAGAATCAACACGAAACGGTGTCCGGGGTGGCCATGAGACAGGGGGCGCGCCCTGGGCTCTCGTGGGCCACCCGTAAGGTGGTTGATGCCCTTCTTTTGCCGTAAGAAAGCTAATTTTA
>NW_021249078.1:0-1511 GCF_002162155.2 Triticum dicoccoides | reverse complement strand
CAATTTTATGGCAGAGTCAGCTCTCCTTTCTTGAACATCATTTGGCAGATCAAAATCCCCCCAAAAATAAAGATGTTTGCTTGGCTGGCTGTGCAAGGAAAGTGTCTTACGGCTGACAACCTTGCAAGGAGAAAATGGCCCCATGACCCGGTCTGCCCCCTCTGCAGAATTGGCCTCGAATCCGCTCACCACCTCTTTGCTGATTGCCCATTCACAGCTGGTGTTTGGGGTTTCTGCCTGACAAAATTTCAGTTTCCATTTGATGCTAGACCGAATGTCAGCGTTCCTTCCTTGCTTGACTGGTGTCTGTTGTCTCTGGAAAAATCCCTAAGCAGAGGAAGCAGGCCTTCTCCTCGCTGGTGATGGCTATTTGGTGGGGCATTTGGAAGGAACGAAATGATCGCATCTTCAACCATACATTTTTCCCCTTTCTGAATATTTGTGATCAAATTGTACTCGAGCTGCGCACTTGGTGGACTGCCGGCCTCAAGGGTGCACAGTGGCTGGGAGATCACAGATAAGAGAGTTCTATTTCTGGCAATGTAATTTCCTTTTTCCCTTTTTCTCTTTCCTTTCTTTCACCTTGCACAGTAACTCTGTAACTAGCACCTTTTGCCTTATCTTGAGGCACTCCCCTTAATGAATGAAAGCAGCGACCTGCCTGCATTTCGTCAAAAAAAAATGAAATCAATCCAAGCTGATTGAATGAACGATCTCGACAGGATCGAGTGAGTCTCGGTTGCTTCTTGTTGCTTGTCTAATACAGCTCTGCACCGCATGTCTGAAGTCCTCCTCGTCTGGTCTCGCCTGAGCTGTATATGCGGGGACGCCAACGCGGTGGGCGAGCTGATGATGCCGCCAGTCTGAGTGCGTAGACTGAGTAGTACCTACCGGTTCATAGATGGAAATGGATAGAAAGATGCGAAAACAACGATAACACGAGCTAGACAGACGATTCCAGGTCAAACGGAGGCCTGGTCAGTAAACAAATGCCCGTTGAGGCTGACGGCTCTGGGGTTTGCTTGGAAGATTCTGATCTGGAAAGCGGCTGACGTTCTGCTCAAATGTTGGATTAATTAATTAAGATGTCTCATTAGTTTGTTATACTTAGTTTAGCTCCCCACGCATTTTTTAGTTTAGCTCAATTTTTAGTTTAGGTTGGTCAATTGGTTAAGTCATCTCACCCGTACTACAACATTGTTTGTTTGACTTTGATGATGACAGGAGGGATGACGTTAAACTTGCAAGTGGATAATTGTATGATTGTCCTTTTTTGCTTCTAGAAACTCACTGTTCTTTTTTGCTTCTAGAAACTCAACGGGGAACCACATCATGACAGCAAGGTGTTGATTCCATCAATTTTGTGTGTGTATGTGAAAGAGATGTTAGGTTGATCTCGTACCGATCGAGCCCAACGGCTCGACCGGCCCCTTGACCTGCGCCCTGATCGGGGGCGCCCAACCCTTTTATGGGTGGTGGGCCACTGTCGCAGCGCTATATAAAGAGGTGGG
>NW_021249077.1:0-407 GCF_002162155.2 Triticum dicoccoides | reverse complement strand
GAACCTGTTCAACAGGGGACAGGTGAACCACGTTAGCGTGGAGGAGGTTGAAGCTCAGCCCGATGCAGTAATAGGTCAGTTTTTGGTTAAGTCATTTACTGCACTCGTTCTTTTTGATACTGGTGCATCGCATTCATACATCTTAAGGGGATTTGTGGATAAGTATAACCTATCAACCCAAGCCCTTAGGTCACCCATGTTAGTAACCTCGCCTAGAGCAGAGTATGTGGCTAGTCTATGGTGTGATCGGTTACCATTAAGGATTGGTAAATATGTTTTTCCCCCAGACCTAATAGTATTGGAATCCCAAGGATTGGATGTGATATTAGGCATGGATTGGTTATCAAAGTATGAAGGGAATATTGAATGTGCTAGTAAGTCAATTTTGCTTACCACCCCAGAAGGGA
>NW_021249076.1:0-1553 GCF_002162155.2 Triticum dicoccoides | reverse complement strand
ACCGGCCACCCCTCGCCCCTCCGCTGAGCTCAGGAGCTCCGCCGCGACCCCCTCTTCCTCCCCACCAAGCCAAGCCCCTCGGGAAGCTCTGCATCGCCTCCACGCCATCATCTTCCTCCTCGGGCTCCGACCACCATCGCCGTCGATTCGCCTGCTCCAGCGCGTCCCCGAGCCCGCTTCGGCGCCCACTGCAACCGCGGTGAGCTCCGCCACCGTTTCCCCCTCTTTTCCCCCTCGTTCCCGCACCGTAACCCCGTTTCCCACCACGGCCGAACCTCCGCCGTCGCCGAGCTCGCCGTCGACGCAGCTCCGGTGACCATTTGGTCACCCCGGCGAGTCCAACAAGTCCGTAAGGACCCGTAGAGCCCCTCCAGCGCCTCAGCTCCCTCGCCTGCGAGCAGCAACGCCGATCCCGACCGCACCCGAACTCCGGCCGCCGCTCACGAGCTCGCCGTCGTCGGTACCGGCCACCACAGGCACGGCCACCACCACCGTTCGACACGCGGGAGCAAGGGCTCTCCAACGAGCCCAAGCACGGCCTCGCCCGTGCCCTGTAGCGCGTTTCCGTATCGCGCCGCCGTCTCGGGCCTCGCCGGCGTCATGTCGCCGGTGGGTTTGACCTGTTTGACCTGGGGTTTGAACCCCCCAGGGTCACTGACGCGTGGGCCCCGTCGGCCAGGTGGTCAGATTAGTGCTAATCACTGTTAGTTAACCCCCTGACACTGACCAGTGGGCCCTAGCGCCACTAATTCCTAATTAGGATTAAATTAACCCTGTTAAACCCCCCTGTCACTGACGTGTGGACCCCACACGTCAGGTTTGACCCCAGCCAGCCGCAGTTGACCACTGACGTCATGCTGACGTCATGCTGGCGCAATATATATATTTCTGGATTTAATTTAAACAAGAAATTCCAGAATATTATTTAAACTTCAAAAATTCATAACTTTTATTCTGTATCTCCAAATCAGACAAATTATATATGAAAAATGATCAGAAAAATCCAATCTATCCATCTGTACTACTTTCATGCATGATCAAACAAGTTAAATTGATGTTTAAAGCAGAACAAGGAAAAGCACTTTAAAAGGCCATGCTTGAGTTTGAAATTTGAATCTTTGATTCAAATTGGTTCAAACCCTTCTGGTTTTAGTTGCATTAGCCCAACACACTCATATTGTCATGTTTCATGCATGCATCATATTGTTGCACATTGTTTGGTGATGGTTGTGTATCGGTGTCCTTTGCGACAGGTTCTGCCTCCGAGGAGTACCGTGATTACCCTAACGAAGAACCGTATCAGTGCATCGAACCATCAGGCAAGCAACCAACCATTTGATCATATCGATACAATCCCATGTTCTCGCTCCTGCTCTCTTTTACTGCATTAAGACAACGCGTTTCAAACTGCTGTGTGCTATGGTAGTTGAACCCATTTCCTCTGCATGACCTGTCATTGCCACAGTAACTAGATGAAACCCACTAGCATGTGTAGGAGTTGATTGAGCCATATGTATGTGTTGTTCCTACCTTGCTATGCCTGCTATGCTTAG
>NW_021249075.1:0-741 GCF_002162155.2 Triticum dicoccoides | reverse complement strand
GGGGCGGCGCGCGGTGGGCGACGGGCGCAGCGAAGAAGTTGGATCGAGAAGAAGTGGTGGTCGATGAAACTGATTTTTTCGTAAGTGCCATATATATAGGAGGGGTCTTTAGTACCGGTTGGAGCCACCAACCGGTACTAAAGGCCAATTATCGCCAGGCCAAGGGGCGGGAAACGGCCCCTTTAATACCGGTTCGTGCCACGAACCGGTACTAAAGGCCCATCATTAGTACCGGTTGGAGCCACCAACCGGTACTAATGGTTGTGCGCTGCCATCGGCGATGCACAATGTTTAGTCTCACCTCACCGAGCAAAGGGCAGCCGCACTGGTTTATAAACCCAGCCGCGGCTGCTCCTTCGAGCTTCTCTATATAGCAGGCTTCAGGGCCTAAGTAGGGCGCGCTGCCCTGTGAGTCTGATGGCCCTTCTGGGCCTGCATTATTATTAGTGTTTACTATATTATTATAATTAATGATGAATAGATAAAAAAATCATAAATGAAACATTGTTTTGCAAAGTGACGTGGCTAGCAGCCTATCACTGCCTCCCACGAAGGAGAATAAAGCCATCGGAATATAACGACTTCTAACCAACTGATGCATGCCGTTTTGTTTCTCCAAGAGCACGATGATCTCACAAGTTACAGCTATTAGGCAGTTATTAAAGGCATCTTTAACACTGGCCCGCAAATTTACTACAGAATCTGTCCGTGGATCGGCGGACTAGTCCACGGACATGAATG
>NW_021249074.1:0-482 GCF_002162155.2 Triticum dicoccoides | reverse complement strand
AGTACACACTAGCTGCTAACGAGACCGAGCATGAGTGTTTTTCTGCCTTCGAACCCCCTTCTACGTTGCGCATGGGCCTCCTTTTATATGCTAAAGGGGTCTCCGACAGGTGGCAACGTAGACAAGGCTAAAAATGGAAAAAGGAATTGTGGTTGGTACAACTACCTGTATAGTGTATCATATCTAACCCTGATGGCAGGGGACAAAGGCATTAAATGCCCGTCTACGTCGCCCAAATAGTGCAAAAAGGGACCGTCAGGGACGCCACCGGTTGCCACGAAGGCAATCTTGTCAGCGTCGCTTGCCACCGCACACCGCTGGCCGCACAGCCTCTTGCCACGCGCGCCTGGAAAGGTCCCAGGGTGACACGTTGGTGGATGTGCTGGAGCGCGGGTACAGAGTGGTAGTTTGCCGTGGCAAGCGCCTTGCCGCGGTCGTTGTCTTGTCGCGTCCGGAAGCTTGTCGCTCACCGGGCCTCGCCG
>NW_021249073.1:0-455 GCF_002162155.2 Triticum dicoccoides | reverse complement strand
CAATGGCCAAAGTAGCAGATCCAATGGTTCAAGACGCTAATGGTCTGAGAGAGCTCGATTAGTGCGCAGTTTTAATGTATCTAAATGGCCACATGTATCTGATTATCGTGGCATTTTCTTGCAGAATTATCTTTTTTCAAGTTATACCATTAAGTACTTTTAATATATAATAGTATAACATAACAATGCAAATTTAGTAGTTAGACTCAACATATTCTAAGCATACAAGAATGGCAATGTATGTGACATGAATTTGCAGCTCAAACATGACTTAAGGAGTGGCAGTTCAAGAATTTTCATTTGGTCAGACATTATGCAAGTACATTAATTCAAAGACTAAGATGTGATAGTGGTGATTAGACTGATGGTTCTCTGAGGCTCTAGTTTTCGGCACATACTACTAGATAGCCATGTAATTTATCATGTGTGAGTCATGCAAGAGTTCACTCAGAAAC
>NW_021249072.1:0-730 GCF_002162155.2 Triticum dicoccoides | reverse complement strand
GGCCTCCTCCCCTTGCTCCTTTATATACAGGGGCAAGGGGCACCCCTAAACACACAAGTTGATCCACGTGATCATATTCTTAGCCGTGTGCGGTGGCCCCTTCCACCATAATCCTCGATAATATTGTAGCGGTGCTTAGGCGAAGCCCTGCGACGGTAGTACATCAAGATCGTCACCACGCCGTCGTGCTGACGGAACTCTTCCCCGACACTTTGCTGGATCGGAGTCCAGGGATCATCATCGAGCTGAACGTGTGCTAAAACTCAGAGGTGCCGTAGTTTCGGTGCTTGATCGGTCGGGCCGTGAAGACGTACGACTACATCAACCCTGTTGTGCTAACGCTTCCACTGTCGGTCTACAAGGGTACGTAGACCGCACTCTCCCCTCTCGTTGCTATGCATCACCATGATCTTGCGTGTGCGTAGGAATTATTTTGAAATTACTACGTTCCCCAACAGTGGCATCCGAGCCTAGGTTTTATGTGTTGATGTTATATGCACAAGTAGAACACAAGTGAGTTGTGGGCGATATAAGTCATACTGCTTACCAGCATGTCATACTTTGGTTTGGCGGTATTGTTGGACGAAGCGGCCCGGACCGACATTACGCGTACGCTTACGCGAGACCGGTTCTCCCGACGTGCTTTGCACAAAGGTGGCTAGCGGGTGATAGTTTCTCCAACTTTAGTTGAACCGAGTGTGGCTACGCCCGGTCCTTGCGAAGGTTAAAA
>NW_021249071.1:0-416 GCF_002162155.2 Triticum dicoccoides | reverse complement strand
TGAGTCATTTTGGAGCAAAAAAATGCTAAGTATAGGTCATTTTAGAGCTATCCTAGGTTAAATAGGTCATTTTGGAGCTAATTAAGCTTATTATGTAATTTTTGAGCTAGCTAAGCATATTGAGTCATTTTGGTGGAAAAAATGCTAACTATAGGTCATTTTAGAGCTAGCCTAGGTTAAATAGGTCATTTTTTAGCTAAGTAAGGTTATTATGTCATTTTGGAGCTAACTAAGCATATGAAGTCATTTAGGACCTAAAATATGTCATTTCTTAAGCATATTATATCATTTTAGAGCTAGCTAAGCATATTAAGTCATTTTGGAGGAAAAGATGCTAAGTATAAGTCATTTTAGAGCTATCCTAGGTTAAATATGTCATTTTAGAGCTAAGTAAGGTTATTATGTCATTTTGGAGC
>NW_021249070.1:0-896 GCF_002162155.2 Triticum dicoccoides | reverse complement strand
GTGGGTATAATTATACGATATGCATCACACAATCTCAGATTCATCTATTCAACCAACACATAGAACCTCAAAGAGTGCCCCAAAGTTCCTAGCAGAGAATCACGACGAAAACGTGTGCCAACCCCTATGCATAGGTTCATGGGCGGAACCCGCAAGTTGATCACCAAAACATACATCAAGTGAATCACGTGGTATCCCATTGTCACCACAGATACGCACGGCAAGACATACATCAAGTGTTCTCAAATCTTTAAAAACTCAATCTGATAAGATAACTTCAAAGGGGAAACTCAATCCATTACAAGAGGGTAGAGGGGGAGAAAACTGAAGGAAATATGCCCTAGAGGCAATAATAAAGTTATTATTTATTTCCTTATATCATGATAAATGTTTATTGTTCATGCTAGAATTGTATTAACCGGGAACATAATACATGTGTGAATAGATAGACAAACAGAGTGTCACCAGTATGCCTCTACTTGACTAGCTCGTTGATCAAAGATGGTTATGTTTCCTAACCATAGACATGAGTTGTCATTTGATTAACGGGATCACATCATTAGGAGAATGATGTGATTGACTTGACCCATTCCATTAGCTTAGCACTTGATCGTTTAGTTTGTTGCTATTGCTTTCTTCATGACTTATACATGTTCCTATGACTATGAGATTATGCAACTCTCGTTTACCGGAGGAACACTTTGTGTGCTACCAAATGTCACAACGTAACTGGGTGATTATAAAGGTGCTCTATAGGTGTCTCCGAAGGTACTTGTTGGGTTGGCGTATTTCGAGATTAGGATTTGTCACTCTAATTGTCGGAGAGGTATCTCTGGGCCCTCTCGGTAATGCACATCACTTAAGCCTTGCAAGCATTGCAACTAATGAGTTAGTTG
>NW_021249069.1:0-389 GCF_002162155.2 Triticum dicoccoides | reverse complement strand
TATCCAAGATCCTAATGCTTCTATGCAGGCGATGATGCTGGAGGGCACTGCTGGTAAAAATGTCTTAGACACACATTAAGGTCACCGCTAGAAAAAATGGCATATACACTAGTGGCACTCTACTATCAAAAGATGTGGAAGCACTTGACCAATCACACAAAAATGAACATGATCTAGATTCATATGCTAGGGTTAACTTCATCATCGACGATATCAATCCTTAAGGGGATCCTCCTAAAGACTAGGAACAAGAGTATAACGTGTACTTCACTAAGTCTATGAACTATACATGTTGCAATCGCTCGGAAACTCACTGCCGAGGACCGCGGCGAGGAGCTGCTCCTCTGCGACCGCGGTCGGCACACCTTCTGCCTCCGCCCCATCCTCCC
>NW_021249068.1:0-1421 GCF_002162155.2 Triticum dicoccoides | reverse complement strand
CCGCACACCGGACATATGGTAGACTCCGCGTGCTCGTCCCGATAAATGATGCAATTGTTCATGCACACATGGTATTTCACGTGCGGTAAATCCAGAGGACACACGATTTTCTTCGCCTCCTCGAAACTGGTCGGGCACTTGTTCCCCTTGGGAAGACGTTCGTGCCAGAATGACATGTTCTCGTCGAAGCATGCGTCGGTCATTTTGTGTTTTACCTTCATCTCCAGAGCCATGAGCGTTACTTTCAGGCGGGTATCCTCGGGCCTGCATCCTTCATACAATGGAGTAACCGCGTCTATCTCCAGTTGATCCAGCTTGGCTTTCTCTCGGGCGGCAGCTCTTGCGTTATCCGTCCGCTTGAGAAGCAGCTCTTGAATATGAGGGTCCTGCACCCAGCCTCCATCGTCGTCTGCTCCGGCATCTTCATCTTCATGATCATTCCCTTCGTATTGATCTTCCTCATCATCATGTACGACATCTTCTACATGATGACTGTGTACAGCATCACCGTCGTGATCATGTCCTGGAGATTCTTCGTCTTCTCGCCCGCCCTCGCCGCGGTGGTACTTGTCTTGTTGCCCTTCCTCATTTCTTGCCCGGCCCCGGCCATGGACGACTTGATAGTCATCTTCATCACCTTGCCACCGATAGCCATCCATGAAACCACGCAAGAGCAGGTGGTCCCGCACCTGCCCGGAATCCGGGTCCGCAATAAGGCTCTTCAGCTTGCATCTTCGACATGGACATCTTATCTCTGTCTCGTTCTTTTGAAGCATCTCGGCCTTCGCGGAGCTCAAAAACCTATTCACGATGCCTTCAGTCATCGTGCGGACCATGGTCGCCTGCGGGGTAGAGCAAAACGATATGTTAGAACCAAGAAAAAATTTGGCATGACCTTCCCTAAAAATAGGACCAAAAAGAATGCATAGTGCCAAAATTCTCGCCGAAACGGAAATGAATCAAAACATTCTGGCAAAATATTGGCAACTATCGCATATTTCAAATACCGGTACCTTCAAACACAAACATATATGCAACACCACAAACACATGCAACACCACAAACATACATAGATCTAGCTAGGCCACAAAAAGTGCATGTGCACGTTGTTGGAGCGAGCTAGGGAGAAAAAAAAGTAGATCTATATCATGAAGATAGCTTTCCCTTACTTACCTATCAAAAAAAGGTAATTTCACCACTTAATTTTGTTGAATCTATGGTGGAAATGAGGTGAGGAGGAGGAGATGGCCGAAAGCTTGGAGAAGGAGGTGGATGGAATGAAGTGGGGAAAGTGAGTGGGTAGGTGTGGGCTGTCCAAAATATCTTGTTGGTCCCAGGTTACTAATGGCGCACCGTAGGAAAATGCGCCATTAGTAACCCTGGTTACTAATGGCGCATCAGCCTACGGTGCGCCATTAGTA
>NW_021249067.1:0-3210 GCF_002162155.2 Triticum dicoccoides | reverse complement strand
CTCAAAATAATGAATGGAGTGAGCTGAAATTTTGTGGAGGATGGTTATTTGGGCATAGGAAAGCATTGTAGAAAATTGATATCATTTGGACATGCCAAAGTAGTACTTCCTTCACAATGCTCTTCTATGGACAAAAACTTGGGAAAACTAGTGAGAGAGATTGGATGAATGAAATGAGTTCAAAATTGGTGTAGGTAAGTTACTTAGGTATGGTCATGCGCTGGTAAATTTTCAGATCATTTGGGTAAGCCTAGCTAGTACTTACTTCACAAAGCTTCTCTCGAGGTAGAAACTTTGGAAATTTCTCGAGAAAGATTTACTAGGAAAATTGAGCTGAATACTGTCATGTGGCAATGATTTGGGTATGGAAGAGTGCCCGAAAAGTTTGAGGGTAATAGGAGGGGTCTATATAACACTTGCTTTGCAACGTGCCAATTTGGCCATAAAATATAAATTGAACCTGGGCTCACATAGATGATTTGACTGAGCTGCAATTTGGAGAGGGTGATAATTTGGGCATATAAAGGAACTGTATAAATTTCATGTCATTTAGAGATATAAAAAAGGTACTTCCTTCACAATGCTTCTAGGTGGGAAAAAACTTTGGAAATTTGCCGAGGAAGATTTGCTAGGCAAATGGAGCTGAATTTTGTCATGCGGTAATGATTTGGATAGGAAAGAGTGCCCAAAAATTCCGAGGGCAATCAAGAATATATAAATAGCACTTCCTTCATAAAGTGTTGTTGTGAACATAATAGGAAAATGAATATTGTTGAATTAGTTTTGAACTAGGCAAGGAAGGATTTTTACATATTTGATGAAGATATGCCCCAAAGAATTTATGAGATTTTTTTGGAAATTTTGGGAATGATAGAAATATAGATTGCTTCACAACCTAGGGCAAAAACTGCCACATGGACATGACACATAGGCAAAACTGATGAGATGGCGTCTAGTCATCACAACCCACCACAATCTACAAGGCTATGACCATCTATATTGACCATTTCGTGTAAGGAAATTACGACCTTTCTGACCAAAATGGTCGCAATGGTTTAGGGTTTGGAGCCCCCTGAACAGCTTTTGACCAATTGGTCTAAAATGGTCATAAATTTATGACCAATTCTTCGAGGGTCACTGACAGAAGGTCATAAGTTGACATATTTCTTGTAGTGAAGTTGGAGAAACTGACACCCGCCAGCCACCTGTGTGCAAAGCACGTTGGTAGAACCAGTCTCGCGTAAGCGTACGCGTAATGTCGGTCCGGGCCGCTTCATCCAACAATACTGCCGAACCAAAGTATGACATGCTGGTAAGCAGTATGACTTATATCGCTCACAACTCACTTGTGTTTTACTCGTGCATATGACATCTACGCATAAAACCTGGCTCTGATGCCACTGTTGGGGAACGTAGTAATTTCAAAAATTTCCTACGCACACGCAAGATCATGGTGATGCATAGCAACGAGGGGGGAGAGTGTGTCCACGTACCCTCGTAGACAGAAAGTGGAAGCGTTAGCACAACGCGGTTGATGTAGTCGTACGTCTTCACGATCCGACCGATCCAAGTACCGAATGCACGGTACCACCGAGTTCAGCACACATTCAGCTCGATGACGTCCTGATACGTCTCCAACGTATCTATAATTTTTGATTGCTCCATGCTATATTATCTAATGTTTTGGACTATATTGGGCTCTATTCTCCAATTTTATATTATTTTTGGGACTAACCTATTAACCGGAGGCCCAGCCCAGAATTGCTGTTTTTTGCCTATTTCAGTGTTTCAGAGAAACAGAATATCAAACGGAGTCCAAACGGAATGAAACCTTCGGAAACGTGATTTTCTCATCAGATAAGATCAAGGAGACTTGGACCCTCCGTCAAGAAAGCTACAAGACGGTCACGAGGGTGGAGGGCGCCCCCCTAGGGCGCGCCCCCGGCCTCGTGGGCCCCTTGAAGCTCCACCGACGTACTTCTTCCTCCTATATATATATCCACGTACCCCCAAATGATCGGGGAGGGAGCCAAAAACGTAATTCCACCGCCGCAACTTTCTGTATCCACGAGATCCCATCTTGGGGCTTGTTCCTGAGCTCCGTCGGAGGGGACATCGATCATGGAGGGCTTCTACATCATCATCCAAGCCCCTCCGATGAAGTGTGAGTAGTTTACTTCAGACCTACGGGTCCATAGTTAGTAGCTAGATGGCTTCCCCCTCTCGTGGAGATCTATTCGATGTAATCTTCTTTCTACGGTGTATTTGTTGAGACCGATGAATTGGGGTTTATGATCAAGTCTATCTATGAATAATATTTGAATCTTCTCTGAATTATTTTATGTATGATTGGTTATCTTTGCAAGTCTCTTCGAATTATCAGTTTGGTTTAGCCTACTAGATTGGATGTTCTTGCCATGGGAGAAGTGCTTAGCTTTGGGTTCAATCTTGCGGTGTCCTTTCAAATGACAGAAGGGGCAGCAAGGCAGGTATTGTATTGTTGCCATCGAGGATAACAAGATGGGGTTTTTATCATATTGCATGAAACTATCCCTCTACATCATGTCATCCTGCTTAAGGCGTTACTCTGTTTTTAACTTAATACTCTAGATGCATGCTGGATAGCGGTCGATGAGTGGAGTAATAGTAGTAGATGCAGGCAGGAGTCGGTCTACTTGTCTCAGACGTGATGCCTATATACATGATCATACCTAGATATTCTCATAACTATGTTCAAGTCTGTCAATTGCCCAACAGTAATTTGTTCATCCACCGTAGAATACTTATGCTCTTGAGAGAAGCCACTAGTGAAACCTATGCCCCCGGGTCTCTTTCTCATCATATCAATCTCCATCACTTTATTATTGCTTTGCTTTTACTTTGCTTTTACTTTTTACTTTGCATCTCTATACCAAAAATACCAAAAATATTATTTATCATCTCTATCAGATCTCACTTTCGTAAGTGACTGTGAAGGGATTGACAACCCCTAAGCGCGTTGGTTGCGTTGAGCTATTGTTTTTGTGTAGGTACGAGGGACTCGCCTGTAGCCTCCTACTGGATTGATACCTTGGTTCTCAAAAACTGAGGGAAATACTTACACTACTTTGCTGCATCATCCCCTCCTCCTCGGAGAAATCCAGCGCAGTGCTCAAGAGGTAGCACGTCCCACGAACTCCGATCCAGCAGAGCTTCACGGGAGAGTTCCGT
>NW_021249066.1:0-604 GCF_002162155.2 Triticum dicoccoides | reverse complement strand
AAGGGCAGCCGACCCCAAGTCCCTGGCGCCTCCCTCTCCCCTCGTACCACATCTCCCTCTCGCTGAGCTTGGCGAAGCCCTGCCGAGATCGCTGCTGCTTCCACCACCACGCCGTCCTGCTGCTAGATCTCCATCAACCTCTCCTTCCCCTTGCTGGATCAAGAAGGAGGAGACGTCTTCCCCAAACGTACGTGTGTTGAACATGGAGGTGCTGTCCATTCAGCACTAGGATCATCGGTGATTTGGATCACGACGAGTACGACTCCGTCAACCCCGTTCTCTTGAACGCTTCGGCTCACGATCTACAAGGGTATGTAGATGCACTCCTCTCTCTCGTTGCTAGATGAACTCCATAGATTGATCTTGGTGAAGTATAGAAATTTTTTATTTTCTGCAAAGTTCCCCAACACCCGCTTCATGTGCATGCCTTTAAAGTAGGGGTCGACGAGTTTACGCTCGTTGAACTCGGCCTTGTTGCGGTCCCAATACGTCTCGATGCTCTGACTCATGCCGGTGACCGGGTCGAGGCAGACGACCTTCCACGCTTCGGCGAGGCACTCTTCTTCCCTGGACGCCCATTTGATGCGTGGCTCGCCGTGCTTGG
>NW_021249065.1:0-436 GCF_002162155.2 Triticum dicoccoides | reverse complement strand
GCTTCCTCCCGGCGCCGCCCTGCCATCGCCGCCTCGACCCCGACAACATCGCCCGAAGCGGGGGGCGAGGCCGACGGCCGACGGTGGCGGGAGGGTCGGCGGCGGCGGGAGGGGAGCGGGGGAAACCCTAGCGCCCGCCTAGTCGCGGGAGCCGCTACGGGGAGACATAACCTCGTGTGCATATAATTAATCTCACACATTCCAATCTTGGCCCCATGTCGCTTCCACAAGTGACCCGAGGGCCAACCCTAGCGCCGCCGCCTCCTCCCTTTCCCTCTCCTTCCTCCTCCTTGCGCCGCCAAGCGAAGCCCGCGTGGCTGCGGCTGCGGCGGGGAGTCTCGTCCCACCTGCGTGTCTTTTCGGGTAGCGAGGCCTCAAGCGTGTGGGGGCGCGATCCTTATCTAGTGGCCAATGGTGGCGTGGCAGCTAGGCACGC
>NW_021249064.1:0-967 GCF_002162155.2 Triticum dicoccoides | reverse complement strand
TTAACTTCCTCTCTAGTCGGTGCTGGCACCTCAGGAACATTTTCTTGAGTTGCGCCATTTTCCGGTTCAAGAGGCAATACTTCATCAAGCTCTACTTTCCTCCCACTTACTTCTTTCGAGAGAAACTCTTTCTCCAGAAAGGACCCATTCTTGGCAACAAAGATCTTGCCTTCGGATCTGAGGTAGAAGGTGTACCCAATAGTTTCTTTTGGGTACCCTATGAAGACGCATTTTTCCGATTTGGGTTCGAGCTTTTCAGGTTGAAGTTTCTTGACATAAGCATCGCATCCCCAAACTTTTAGAAACGACAGCTTAGGTTTCTTCCCAAACCATAATTCATATGGTGTCATCTCAACGGATTTTGACGGAGCCCTATTTAACGTGAATGCGGCAGTCTCTAAAGCATAGCCCCAAAAAGAAAGCGGTAAATCGGTAAGAGACATCATAGATCGCACCATATCTAACAGAGTGCGATTACGACGTTCGGACACACCATTACGCTGAGGTGTTCCAGGCGGCGTGAGTTGTGAAACTATTCCACATTTTCTTAAGTGTGTGCCAAACTCGTGACTCAAGTATTCTCCTCCACGATCTGATCACAGAAACTTGATTTTCCTGTCACGTTGATTTTCAACCTCACTCTGAAATTCCTTGAACTTTTCAAAGGTTTCAGACTTGTGTTTCATTAAGTAGATATACCCATACCTACTTAAATCATCAGTGAGGGTGAGAACATAACGATAGCCACCGCGAGCCTCAACACTCATTGGACCGCACACATCGGTATGTATGATTTCCAATAAGTCGGTTGCTCGCTCCATTGTTCCTGAGAACGGAGTCTTGGTCATTTTACCCATAAGGCATGGTTCGCACGTGTCAAATGATTCATAATCAAGAGACTCTAAAAGTCCATCAGCATGGAGCTTCTTCATGCGTTTGACACCTATGTGACCAAGGCGGCAGTGCC
>NW_021249063.1:0-831 GCF_002162155.2 Triticum dicoccoides | reverse complement strand
CTGTTACTGCTGCTCATGCTTAGCTACTGCTGCTCCTGCCGTTGCGTTGCCGTTGTCGCTGCGTCGTCCCCTTGTTGCTGGTGCGCCACCGCGCCCCGGCTCCCCTGCCGCCCGCGGGCCTGCTCGTTGCGGCCCCGCACTCCGTTTCCCTCCCACGCCGGCCGGCCACTGGCCTCGCCACGCCCGTGGCTGCCCCCCCTGCCTGCCGATCTGGGCGCTCGCCCAGTCGGGCGCCGATGCCCAGCGCCCACACCCGCGGCAACCGCACGCCCGTTAGCCCCCAGGGCCCTATGACAAAGGGGGCCCGCCCCCAGAACGTAAAAAAAAGTATATAAAAATAAATAAAACAATAATTAAAATAAAAATAATTTTAATTAATTAATTAACTAAATTAATTAAGTTAATTAACCTTAATTAATTAATCTAATTAACCTGTTAGCTTAATTAAACAGTAATTAGTTTAACTAAATCCTAATTAACCTAACAGAGTATGACAGGTGGGTCCCATTGGACCCACGCGTCAGTTTGACCCAGTCAACCCCTGTTGACTGCTGATGTCAGCATGACGTCATGCTGACGTCATAAATCCATTTTCCGAATTAATTAAATAATTAAATAAATTCCAGAAATTAATAAAATCTTTAGAAAATCATATCTTTTAATCCGTAACTCGGATTAAAATATTTTCAACATGAAAGTTGCTCAGAACGACGAGACGAACCCGGATACGTAGCCCGTTCGTCCACCACACACCCCTAACATATCAAACCCGCAACTTTCCCCCTCCGGTTCATCTATCAGAAAACACGAAACACCGGGAATACTTTCCCG
>NW_021249062.1:0-803 GCF_002162155.2 Triticum dicoccoides | reverse complement strand
GTTTTGCATCTTTAGTTTCAATAAAGAAGTCAAGGATAGCCTTTGCCATGCTTATTTTGCTAGTATGCATGTTGCTGTTTGAAAACAGAAAGTTTACCGCTGTTGCAAAAATTCCCTAGAAAAGTCAGAGAGTGGTATAATGTTGAATCGTTTTGCATATTGAGCTCTAATAAATTTATTACAGTGGGAATTTTAGTTCATAATATTTGGAGTCAGGGAAGTATTAATACTCTTGCATTCTTTACAGACTATACTGTTTTGG
Source organism: Triticum dicoccoides (assembly GCF_002162155.2). Lineage (NCBI taxonomy): Eukaryota > Viridiplantae > Streptophyta > Magnoliopsida > Poales > Poaceae > Triticum > Triticum dicoccoides. Next base: position 541 of record NW_021249062.1, on the reverse strand, counting down.
CAGATTGCTGTTATGGTTGCATTGTTTGCATATGTTTGCCTGATTAATGATTCTATTTGAGGATAGGAGTATTAAATATGCAGAGGCATTTAGTATTCAATGTTGAATAATTATTTAAGTGATTTGATACAGTAGAAAATGATAAGGTTTTGCATTGGTTTATACTAACCTATCTCACGAGTTCTTGCTGAGTTTGTTGTGAATGAAGCTTTTGATAAAAAGAAAAACCATGATATGAGATGAATTAAGGAGACACAAAAGTTGAAGCTTGGGGATGCCCCGGTAGGCATCCCACCTTTCTTATTCAACAACTATCGGTTAGTATCGGTTGAGCCTAAGTTTTTGCTTCTTCACATGAGTTGTGCTATCCTTGCAACGTAGTTTTCTTTAGCTTTGCTTGCTGTTTGAATAAAGTATCAAGATCTGAAATTATTAAATGAGAGAGAGTCTTCGCATAGTTGCATAATTATTTAGCTACTCATTGATCTTCACTTATATCTTTCAGAGTAGTTTGTCATTTGCTCTAGTACTTCACTTATAT
>NW_021249061.1:0-3174 GCF_002162155.2 Triticum dicoccoides | reverse complement strand
CTGTTATATAGATTATTTTAAGAATTGTCCAAAACGTTTGCAACATTTTGCCATGTATAGATGATAAAGCAATTAAAAAAGGCACTCATTTCGTGCTATCAAGCTGCGATCTGTACCCCGGCCCTCTCGGCTCCTTCCCTCTTGTGAGCACCATTGCTGCCATAAAAGGATGTTTCCAAGCAAGTAAAATGCAGGATATCAAGAAATTAGTATCCCATATTAGAGAAAATTGCTATACACAATCTTCAATATATGTAGCATGGATGAACCTAAAGAAATATTTAATATTTCACTGAAAATAGATATGAGTTCAAATAGATCAAGTTACTGAGAATTATAGGATTTTAACACCTTGATTAACTATTTGTGGAAATCTATGATCGAATAAGCTGATTATGCTTCTTACAATAACTATTTTTAATATTTGATTCAGTGGATCATAAATATATATGTAGTTTCATTCTATATGAAGATGTTTCGAAGTCAGTAAAATACAGAATATTAGCCCATATTAGATAAGATTTTCAAAATTGTTAAACCGGATATCCAATATGTAGCGTAAAGCAATATAACCGTAAAAATGAACATGTTTAATAAATTCGAGCTATTCTCATGAATTTCATTTAATCAAATCAAATTCTGAATATAGTGGGCTAGAATGCTCAACGTTGTTTTACGTACAAAAATTCCTGAAACATTTACTGTCTTCAATCATTGGAAATTGTTTTTGGAGCTCGACCCTCCAAATACAATATTCAATTTTAATCAAAAGTCATATATTTACGTTTCAAAAAATTGTGAAATAAAAAATACAGATATACATGAAGGCATAACACACGTGTGTGTAAATTTTTAGAGCAATATACATTGAAATGAGGGATGTGCAAAACCAAATCCTGGGGCTTTTTAACACATGATACTATTCATCCTCCCAGGCCATGATTTTATCTTTTTTTGTACAAATCACATTTCAAAGTATTTCATCATAAAAAGTTACACACATACACATAACATCCTTGTTTACTTGCACGGTTTTTTTCAGATTTTTTGAAACCGGAAAGTTTGAATTTTGATTTTTTTCAAAAATTTCGAGCTCGAGTGAGCTCGGTCACCAAACGTCTGTTCTCATTCAATCATCTGCTATTTGACGTCTATATTTTATATAGGACCATCAAATAAATCTAGAACCACCATTTGGCGTCTTCATGTATAGTTTAGTTTATGATCATTGTTTGCTGAACAACATGGTCAAAACATCAACAGCAAAGAGCAAACTTTAGATTTTCCTTCAAATCATCTAAACCAATAGTATGCATAAGTTGTAGACAGAAAAGACAATGGCAGTCCAGCAGAAGACAACAAGGTGCACATGTGCACGCACACAACAATACTTACAGTTTGGAAAGAAGATAATGTCTTCTGGCCGGTACAGCCCTCTACTTGAGGTACAGAGGTTGTCACCGATGAAAATGCCGTTCAGTGGAGGCTTGTAGCGCTGACATGCTCTGGCATGGCATCGTCGCGCTGCTGCATGGGTCGCTAGTGATGCCCCATGCCCGCCGCCTTAAGGGCCAAACAATGCTTGCCGTACGAAGACCCTTGCCGCATTTATCGAAGCTGGCTTGCTGCAATCACCGAAGTCCAAAACGCACTGCGCACCTCACCAGACAAAACATCCACAGGCCGCAGCTCCAGTGGCGGACCAGAAAGGTGTGAAGCAAGGGACGAGAAACCCCGTGGTGTTGCCATTGAACAACAGCAGCAACAACTCTCGCATCTATGCATCTCCTTCCTGGATCAAGCGCTACACTCCTATTCCCTTCCCTCGCTGCCATCTCCCTTCGAGTACGTGCATCAACGCCACAACGCACACCAGCGCGTGGTCACACACCTTGGCTGCATCGCTCCACAAAGAGCAGGCGGACCTCTATCCCGGCTAGCGACCCGCCTTCCGCCTCCCCTCTTTGCCGCGACGGTGACCTCTCCTCTACTCGGGACAGTTCCCTCTCTCTCCGCCATGATCGACTTGACGCGCCCATGGTGGATCTAGTTGAGCCAGGCCAGAGAGGGAGGGTTAGGCATCTGGTGGGTGGCGGCTGGGAGGAGCGAATAAAGGAGAGGATTGAGGGAATGGTTAAAGGAAGGAAAAGGAGAGAATACCGTCCGTGATTGACCTGAATTAATACGTTAACCAAATATGATATTCATTGCCATCTATGAATTGAATGGATTACCAAATATTGGTCGGGGGAGAGGGAAATCGCTGCAGGGGTGGAAGAGGACGGACGAAAGGGTGGGAGGACGTAAGAGGGGAGACGGAACCTTACGGTTCTTTTAGGTAGTAGAGACTAGTAGAAAGCCCGTGCGTTGCCACGGGCTTTTGAAATATTTGACTGAAGTTACATAAATATAATGCATGTTAATTTTTCCATGTAGAGAAAAGATAGCACAACACAATCGGGTAATAATTAAAGTCCACTTCACATGCAATGTAAATTGATTAAAAAGGTAATTCGATGATGTATAAATATAACACGATTATCCATCTAAAAATCTGTTACAAATGAAAATCTATTTGATGCGCTTACGAAATTCTTGCACAATGTCAGGAATGTTGTCTATCCAATTTTTTAGTTTACCTGCCCAGCCTTATCCTGACCTCAGCCACACTCTCACCGCACCCGCACCTCTCACTCTCTCAACCACGCACCCCTTACTCTCTGCGTTCCTGTGCCGACAATACATAAACGATGAAAGTGACAGTCATGAACTACATTCTTCCTCAGCTCTCCACCCAAATAGATCTTCCTAACACAGTTCCACAAATTTCTTCTATTTCTATGATTGCTCATGATGGATTGCGCAAACGAAATGTTGTAACATGTTGTGCCATCCCTCTAAACACCGCAACCTCCGCCACCTGAGATGGCTTGTACCCCGCCTTCAAATCCGTTAATCCCCCTGCCCCTTCTTAGCCAGCGATGACCCACCTCTGGTTCTTCTTCTTCCTCCCGTCGCCACTGCGTTTTAATTCGACCACTCTGTCGACCCGCTCACCCTGCAGCTGGCGTGTGCTACCACATATCGCGCCTTGCTTGAGTCACCACCTCCATCGATGCCAGCCATCCCTCTAAAACCTACCACCATATTTGGTGCCCACGACCTCCCGCATCC
>NW_021249060.1:0-1336 GCF_002162155.2 Triticum dicoccoides | reverse complement strand
GAGGTGCGTTAGGTGCAGCGGGTGGTGGTGGTGGAAGACGCGCGAGCAATTCATTAAACTTGTTATCGAGCTTTGTTTCGAACGTCTTCTCAAGGCCAGTGATCTTCTCCATGGCCTCTTCAAAATTGTTCAGCACATCTTGCACCTGTTCAGTCATCATTTGCTGAAACTTATCATGAAGCTCCTTGTTCGATAAATTCTCCCAGTCAATCTCGTCGGCTTGTGATCCTGGCATGGTTAGCAGCAATAGAAACACACAAGAATATGATCCTACAGACTACGAACAAGTGGTGGTGGTGGGTGTCACAAATCCATCAAGCAAATCTCAAATTCTTACCAGTTCTTACCCAGCAGCAGGCGGTGATCGGCAACCGTTGTAGTCAAAAACTCTCAAAGCTTGGATAGAGCGATTACCAGGGAGAGTCAAACGCATGACGTAGATGTATGTGGAGCTGGGAAGGCTTATAATATGGTAGCAAAAAGGGTCAGCAATAATCAATTCAGAGATGCAAAGTTGAATAAACGCTCAACGACGGTACTGTGCTGGTCCTAGGCTAGACTGTGCTAGAGACGCGAGCCTAGAACACTAACAAAATCACGGCGCGGCACGTAAACAAGGGAAAAGCACACTCTGAATTTTTTTTTCGCTCTTTTTTTTTGCGCTGCTTTTTTTTTTGCGAAAAATTACTATAATGGCGAGTGTCTCAAAACTCTTCCTAGCTCAAACTGACAGGATGGGCACGAAATTTTTTCGAACAATTTTTTTTTCGACTGCCCGGACCCAAAAACTGGAAACGGGTCAAAAAAAACTTCCTATAATGGCACCTGTCTCAAAACACTCAGAAACACCTAAAAATAGGATAGCCAGAATTTTTTTCGAAAAATGCGTTTTCGAAAAATTTTGGGCCTAAACGGAGCCTGGCTACCCGACTCTTTTTTTTGTTTTTTTTTTCGAAACCTACTCCGGCAAGGAAACACGAATCGGAATCGAGATGGATCCCGAAAACAAACCTAATAAGCAAAGAACTCGGATTGGTGGTGGATATATGGTGGTGGTATATGGCAGCGGTGGTGGTAGCGGTGGTAGTATATGGATATGGATCGGTGGTGGTATATGGACACGGATTGGTGGTGGTATATGGATACGAATTCGGAGCGGTGGTGGTAGATGGCAGGGGCGATGATGATGGTGCGGCGGCGGCGTGACAACTTATGACCAGAACTCGAAACTCTAAAAGACTAGACTCTAAGACCAGCAACTAGACACGACGATGCAACCGCAAATTCAACAAAGCAAAACCCTAAAAAGATTATGCAAGGCTCAGATTGGTTCGGA
>NW_021249059.1:0-890 GCF_002162155.2 Triticum dicoccoides | reverse complement strand
ATACCTGAGCCCTTGGCGCCTCCCTCCCTCCCGTGACACCTCCTCCTCTCCCGTAGGTGCTTGGCGAAGCCCTGCAGGATTGCCACGCTCATCCATCACCACCACGCCGTTGTGCTGCTGCTGGATGGAGTCTTCCTCAACCTCTCCCTCTCTCCTTGCTGGATCAAGGCGTGGGAGACATCGTCGAGCTGTACGTGTGTTGAACGCGGAGGTGCCGTCCGTTCGGCACTAGGATCATCGGTGATCTGAATCACGACGAGTACGACTCCATCAACCCCGTTCACTTGAACGCTTCCGCTTAGCGATCTACAAGGGTATGTAGATGCACTCTCCTTCCCCTCGTTGCTAGTCTCTCCATAGATAGATCTTGGTGACACGTAGGAAAATTTTGAATTTCTGCTACGTTCCCCAACAGTGGCATCATGAGCTAGGTCTATTGCGTAGATTATTTGCACGAGTAGAACACAAAGTAGTTGTGGGCGTCGATATTGTTCAATATTCTTGCCGTTACTAGTCTTATCTTGATTCGGCGGCATCGTGGGATGAAGCGGCCCGGACCAACCTTACACGTACGCTTACATGAGACCGGTTCCACCGACAAACATGCACTAGTTGCATAAGGTGGCTGTCGGGTGTCTGTCTCTCCCACTTTAGTTGGATCGGATTCGATGAAAAGGGTCCTTATGAAGGGTAAATAGCAATTGGCATATCACGTTGTGGTTCATGCGTAGGTAAGAAACGTTCTTGCTAGAAACCCATAGCAGCCACGTAAAACATGCAAACAACAATTAGAGGACGTCTAACTTGTTTTTGCAGGGTATGCTATGTGATGTGATATGGCCAAAAAGGATGTGATGAATGATATATGTGATGTATGAGATTGATCATGT
>NW_021249058.1:0-842 GCF_002162155.2 Triticum dicoccoides | reverse complement strand
ATTGCAACGGCGAGATCACCACAAACCGGCGATCCCACACCCCTCCACTCCGGCTTAACTCAAGCGACTACTCACAATATCGGTGAACTCCTCTCCCTCCTGCAAGAGCCCATTGCCAGATTTCAGCAAATATAAGCTCAACCGTAGCAAGCACACTACAAATGTTACCGGAATGAAAAACCCTATTGTTCCTTTGCTTTCATAACGTCCAACTAATGAGCATGACAAACGAATCAAAGCCCTTCCTTTGCTCTTTTTGGATCTGCTTGCGTCTACTTGTCCACCAATATTGAAGCCTGTCTTGATGTGAAGGAGTCACGCCTAGATCAATGTCCACCTTGGAGAAGCATAAGAGCAACTCTAGCAGACCCTGCAAAAATACGACCCGCAAAACGCGTTTGCGGGTCAAAAACTTGCGCGGCCGAGCAGAACCCGTATCTAAATCTGCATATTTTGAAAAAATAATTTCGCGGGAGAAACTGCACTAACATAATTCATCACATACTACATAGTTCATCACACGATCAACAAACTACAAGCATAGCTATACTACATACTACATTAAACTAGTACTAGGGGGTTGGATCTGATGACGGCGAGGTCGCGGCAAACTGGACGACGCCGTGGAGGAGCTGGACGCTCAATCCTCCTCGTCGGAGCTGCACAGATCGACGTACTTCTCCGCCTGATCCGCGTGGATGCGGCACCACTCGTCAGCCTTCTCGTTGGCGGCGATGTTGTCGGCGACCGCCTGCCGCCACTGGAGGGCTTCGATCTCCTCGACGTGGCGCCGACGTTCTTCCTCCTTGTGCACGCTCCACTCGGCGATGGCGGCGGCCATG
>NW_021249057.1:0-397 GCF_002162155.2 Triticum dicoccoides | reverse complement strand
TCCCCTCCCTCCCGCAGACCTCCACCAATGCCATGGCGCAGAAGGATCATCTGCCGCTAGTCTTCAAGTTTGGTGAATTCGACTCCGAGCCAGAGGAGATAGAAAATAAGAAGGAATGGGGCCTCATGGACATGGCCCAGAACGAGCTGGCCGCGGCTATTGCTGCCCCCGCTCCCGTCCCAGCTCCCATCCCCGCGCCCGCGCCAGCGACCATCCCTGTAGCATTGACGGATTGGTCGCCGAGCACTATCGTAGAGCTGGAAGCCGCGGGCGTCACCGAGGTCTCCGCGGACCCACGCGAGCTCATGTACGTGCAAATGCCAGCGCCCGTGCCCGTGTGCGCCCTTCCACCCACTGTTGCGCCGGTCCCCGTGTGTTTGGCTGCACCCACCGCACC
>NW_021249056.1:0-1028 GCF_002162155.2 Triticum dicoccoides | reverse complement strand
GCTAAGAATGAGGTTATCGTCCATTTAACTACCAAGCAACGGAGTTGCTAGCAGTATTGATTTCACATACCACGATTCACTTGTCGGCATTCCGGTTACAATAACACAGGAACCGAGGAATGAACAATGATGGCAAGAAGTATCACTGTACCAAGAGTTCATAGGATGGTGTGCAATTCCTATAACAATCCCGATATAAAGATGGTAATAGTCCAAGGTAGAGCAGAACAAAAGCTGGATTAGCAATTTGATCTGCGGAGCACAACTTTTTTGACCCGTTCCTGGATATGGATGAGGTACTGGAGTTTGCTTCTCCAAGTCATTCCGAATAGAATGGCTTGACGGACCACAAGAGTATTAGGCATCGATAAACGAATGCACGCATGCTCTTGACTATCAAATGATAGACGAGGGTCAGAAGGTAACTAAGAGGGACAACTCAAAGAACATATAATTTTCTGAGTTGTGGATGCATAGATTAGTATGTCGAACCAAGTTCAACATGTTTCTTCCGGATAACCCATGCTGAAGAGGAAGGACAGGCAGATTCACAATGTGGAATGGAGAGCTTATCAAGAGCACTCGGGTTGTGATCTTTTGGTTCAAAGAACTTCTGCCATAAGCGGTTCATAGTATTTGGAAGAAGGAAATACCACGGACCTCGAGGACTAACGCAAAGGTTACTAATAACCTAAAGGAACGAGAAAACACTATCAACATGAGGTAAGTAGGGTGGATCTCGGGTTCAAGAACCCAGGAATAGAATACCTACTACTAAATAGCATCACGGGATGCTTTCGAGAGTAAAGGCCAGAATTATCACACTTGGACACAAATCATGGCTATATTACTAGATGATCCCCTAGGACACCTAGGGTCATAATAATAATTCCAACATATATGTCGAGGCAGTAGAATACCTCAACTCAGCAATTGGTGTGATTAACCTGGCCCAAAGGAACATAAAACCAGAGGGAAAGGATTTGCAAGTGCATCAGATTGTTCAGAAACCTGGGATGACTCGGACA
>NW_021249055.1:0-748 GCF_002162155.2 Triticum dicoccoides | reverse complement strand
TTTGTTGAATTTGCGGTTGCATCGTCATGTCAAGTTGCTGGTCTTAGAGTCTAGTCTTTTAGAGTTTCGAGTTCTGGTCATAAGTTGTCACGCCGCCGCCGCACCATCATCATCGCCTTGCCATCTACCACCATTGCTTATCCGCCACCGCTCTGAATCCATATCCATATACCACCACCAATCCGTATCCATATACCACCACCAATTTGTATCCATATACCACCACCGCTACCATATACCACCACCGCTGCCATATACCACAACCATATATCCACCACCAATCCGAGTTATTCTCATATTAGGTTTGTTCTTGAGATCAATCTAAATTCTGATTCGTGTTTCCTTGCCTGCGTAGGTCTCGAAAAAAAGAGTCTGGAGACCCCCGGGCAGATTTTAGGCCAAAATTTTCATGGGCAAAAATTGTTTTTCCCTATCCTATTTTTAGGCTTTTCTGAGTCTTTTGACCCACGTGCCATCATAGTGATTTTTTGTCGCACTTTTTCGTCGTCGCTGCCCTGATTTCCGAAAAAAAGAGTGAAAAAAAATTTCGTGCCCATCCTATCAGTTTGACGAGGGAAGAGTTTTGAGACACTCGCCATTATAGTGATTTTTCGCAAAAAAAAGAGGAGCGCAAAAAAAAGGAGCGCAAAAAAAAGAGCGAAAAAAGAGAGTTCCAGAGTGTGCTTTTCCCTTATTTACGTGCAGCGCCGTGATTTTGTTAGTGTTCTAGGCTCGCGTCTCTAGCACG
>NW_021249054.1:0-1085 GCF_002162155.2 Triticum dicoccoides | reverse complement strand
CCATTCCGGCCGGCGCGATGCACGCGGCCAGGGCTCAGGTACAGCCCGGGGTCCGGCACCGTCCAATTTCCCATGGCCGTCCACGTGTCCCCGGAAGTCGGCTGGCCGCCTGATTCCTCCAACCGACGCCCCAGCGCTAGCGAGGAGCAGAGGAACTCGTCTTCCTCGACTCCAGCCGCAGCTCCGCCGAAAGCTTCCAAGAGCTCTCCGTCTATTTCCTCTAGCTTCTCACCCTCTCTATTCTCCCTTAAGTTCAAGCGCTGTACATATCCATCTAATGCATCCCGTACGCTCGGCATCGACGAGGACCGCCCCTCGCCGCCGCTGGAGAGGAAACTGCCGTCGCCGTCCGTCCACCCAGGAGCCAACGCCGACCACTGATCGACGCGTATCGACGTACTATACCTCCATTTGATCACTACCGTCGCCTCCGACGACCGCGTCGCCGCCGGTGAGCCTAGCACCGCCGCCGTCGTGTCCCTACGTCGTCTGAAAGGAATACGAGATGGGTAGTGACCCCATCAGCCAGTCTCTCATAACCGCACCCGAAAAGGTACGATGGTTGGCGTATTTTTCTGAAATACGTGATTGACGAGGCCCTTCCCTGGTTTTCCTATTTGAAAGAAAACTGTAATTCTGTTGACCAAACTTTGATTAGCTGTAACTTTTAAACCACAGATCCAAATGAGCTGATTATTTTTGCAATATTTTAAAATTCAAACTAATATTTCTACAGGAATTTCGTTGCATTTTTAGCTACTTAAGTAGTGTAGATAGCATATATTTTAGTGTACTCAAAGATTCCTACTCTCTTCCTCCACCAAAAAGTTAGGGTTTCTGCCTTCCGCCGCCGCCGCCGCAGGTCCGCCTCCTCTCCGGTGGCCCTAGGGCCATGGGGGCGCGGAGGATCTCGGCAAGGGTCGGTGGGAGGGCTCCGTTTTTAGTCGTTTCTTTCAGTTTTGCTAGGGTTTGTGTCCTGCTCAGGAACACGAGACGGCGGCGGCTCCCTGAAGATGGAATAAAGGTCTCCCCGCCTAGTCCCCGTTTCGGCGGCGCGTCTAGCATCGTTGGTGGGCGTGTGGAGG
>NW_021249053.1:0-2805 GCF_002162155.2 Triticum dicoccoides | reverse complement strand
CCGCACGGAGATCTTCCTGGGTACGGCGTGCTGTGGCCATGCCTGCCCTTGGTAAGGGGCGAGAGTGGGCTTCACTGTTGCCACGCCCCTGCCCCGTCCCCTTTGATGAGGCCATGGGGTTTCTTGGAGTCGCAGGCCGACTCCCCAAAGTCGGCTTCTCTGGAAGTCGCCAGTTGGGAGTCGGCTTTCCCTGAAGTCGTCCCTGGGACTCGGCCGTGAGGGGTCAGTTGGCCATCCCGCCGTGGGCTTCTTGAAGGCGGCTCTTCGTCCTGGGTTCTTGAGGGGCGCAGCCTGCCCCGATGTGTTGAAAGGTTCTGGGACTCGGGTTGGCCTACCCGTGGCCCATTACTCCGACAGTAGTCCCCGAAGCTGCTGAGGCGCCGCGGTCGATCGGTCGAGAAGCCTCAGCAGTTTCTCTTTCCGGGTGCTTGACACATGGTCTTTGACTGACTTCTGCCGGGCCGACTAGAAAGAGTCGGACTCGCTCAATTCGGACTCACTCAATATTTCGAACGTCGCGGCGGGATCCAAGTAGTGTGCTGGCTAAGCTTCCAGGCCGCCTCCCGTTCTAGGCTTGTCATGCGACGACACGTGGTTGGGCTGTCCTGCCAGCCTACGCGCGCGACGGGACAGGCCCATAGGCGGGGCCTGCCACTACCGCGCCTTGGCGCCCGAGCGGATCTACTGCGGCCCTGACGGATGGTTGGGATTCCCGTGGAGTTACTGCGTGCAATAACTTTATCGTGGAACGTGGGGGCCTTGGGGCCGTGGGCGCAGTAAATCGCCACGTCCGCCCCCTCGGCTTCACAGCCCACGAGGCTATAAGTAGGGGGAAGAGGGGGGCACGCGCGCCCCTCCTTCCCACCACTCCTCGCTCTCTTCCTTCTCACTGCTCCTCTCTCTCCTCCCTCTTCTTCTTCGCTCTGCCGCGCGCCCAAGCTCCGGCGAACGCCGTGGCGATCAGCTCGTGATGAGTTCTTCATCCGCCGCCGCGCCTCCCCCGGTGCGCTCCGGCACCTGGGACGGCTCCGAAGTTCATGAAGACCACATCGAGTTACTCCGCCGGACTCGTCGGCTCCCCGGCGAGGATCACGTGCAGGTGCGTCTTGCGCAGAAGGGGGAGATTTCGCCCGCGCCGCAGGAGGGCGAGCGGGTTATCTTCCGCTCACACTGCCTGCGCGGGTTGGGGCTGCCGGCGAGCAGTTTCTTCCGATCCTTCCTGGAGTTCTACAGCCTCCAGCCGCACCACCTCACTCCCAACGCAGTGGTGCTGCTGTCCGCCTTCGTGGCCTTGTGTGAAGGTTTCCTCGGAGTCCTCCCCACCCTCGAGCTCTGGGGGGAGTTCTTCTTATCCAAGCTCGGCACCCAGGTTGCGGGCGTGCCGGCTCAGTGCGGCACTTTCATCGTCGTGCGAAGGTCGGGGGCCGAGGATGTGAACTATGGGTGTTAATCACATGGTAATGTGAACTATTTATGTTAAATCACATGGTGATGTGAACTAGATTATTGACTCTAGTGCAAGTGGGAGATTGAAGGAAATATGCCCTAGAGGCAATAATAAAGTTATTATTTATTTCCTTATATCATGATAAATGTTAATTATTCATGCTAGAATTGTATTAACCGGAGACGTAATACTTGTGTGAATACATAGACAAACAAAGTGTCACTAGTATGCCTCTACTTGACTAGCTCGTTAATCGAAGATGGTTATGTTTCCTAACCATAGACATGAGTTCTCATTTGATTAACGGGATCACATCATTAGGAGAATGATGTGATTGACATGACCCATTCCATTAGCTTAGCACCCGATCGTTTAGTATGTTGCTATTGCTTTCTTCATGACTTATGCATGTTCCTATGACTATGAGATTATGCAACTCCCTTTTACCGGAGGAACACTTTGTGTGCTACCAAACGTCACAACGTAACTGGGTGATTTTAAAGGTGCTCTACAGGTGTCTCCAAAGGTACATGTTGGGTTGGCGTATTTCGAGATTAGGATTTGTCGCTCCGATTGTCGGAGAGGTATCTCTGGGCCCTCTCGGTAATACACATCACTTAAGCCTTGCAAGCAATGCAACTAATAAGTCAGTTGCAAGATGATGTATTATGGAACGAGTAAAGAGACTTGCCGGTAACGAGATTGAACTAGGTATTGAGATACCAACGATCGAATCTCGGGCAAGTAACATACCGATGACAAAGGGAACAACGTATGTTGTTATGCGATCTGACCGATAAAGATCTTCGTAGAATATGTAGGAGCCAATATGAGCATCCAGGTTCTACTATTGGTTATTGACCGGAGACGTGTCTCAATCATGTCTACATTGTTCTCGAACCCGTAGGGTCCGCACGCTTAATGTTACGATGCCAGTTTCATTATGAGTTTATATATTTTGATGTACCGAAGGTTGTTCGGAGTCCCGGATGTGATCACGGACTTGACGAGGATTCTCGAAATGGTCGAGACATAAAGCTCGATATATTGGATGACTATATTTGGACACCAGAAAGGTTCCGGGTAAGATTGGCACAATATCGGATCACCGGGAGGTTATCGGAACCCCTCGGGAGGTATATGGGCCTTATTGGGCCTTAGTGGAAAGGAGGGGAAAGGAGCAAGGGAGGGGGCGCCCCCCCAAGCCCAATCCGAATTGGGAGGGGGGCCGGCCCCCCTTTCCTTCCTCCCTCCTTCCTCTTCCTTCCCTCTCCTACTCCTAATAGGAAAAAAGGGGAGTCCTACTCCCGGTGGGAGTTGGACTCCCCCCGTTGGGGGCGCCACCCTCCTTGGCCGCC
>NW_021249052.1:0-4114 GCF_002162155.2 Triticum dicoccoides | reverse complement strand
TCTCTTTAGTACCGGTTCCTGGCATGAACCGGTGCTAAAGCTTCACCACGAATCGGTACTAAAGAGCTCCTCCCGGCTAGCCGTTGGAACCGGCACTAATGGACACATTAGTGTCAGCTCAAATTCAAACCGGCACTAATGTATCTCACATTTGACCCATTTTCTACTAGTGCCAGTTCCTGTTTGTTGCATATTTTATGTTTCACAGAAACCCAATATCAAACCGAGTCCAAACGGGATAAAAACGGACGGAGAATTATTTTGAAATATCTGTGATTTTTGGGAGGAAGAATCAACGTGAGATGGTGCCCGAGGGGGCCACGAGGCAGGGGGCGCGCCCTGGACTCTCGTGGGCACACCGTAAGGCAGTTGACGCTCTTCTTTTGCCACAGGAAAGCTAATTTTATGAGAAAAATCTAGGCGAAAGATTCACCCCAATCGGAGTTAGGGAACTCCGGATATAAAGGAAACGGTGAGAGGGCAGAATCTGAGAACGCAGAAACAGAGAGAGACTGAGAGATATATCCAATCTTGGAGGGGCTCTCGCCCCTCCCATGCCATGGGAGCCAAGGACCAGAGGGGAAACCCTTCTCCCATCTAGGGAGGATGTCAAGGAAGAAGAAGAACAAGGGGGGCTCTCTCCCCTTGCTTCCGGTGGCGTCGGAACGCTGCCAGAGGCCATCATCATCACCGCGATCTTCACCAACAACTTCACCGCCTTCATCACCAACTCTTCCTCCCTCTATGCAGCAGTGTAACCACTCTTTTACCCGCTGTAATATCTACTTAAACATGGTGCTCTACGCTATATATTATTTCCCAATGATGTATGGCTATCCTATGATGTTTGAGTAGATTCGTTTTGTCCTATGGGTTAATTGATGATCGTGATTGGTTTGAGTTGCATGTTTTATTATTGGTGCTGTCCTATGGTGCTCTCCGTATCGTGCAAGCGTGAGGGATCCCCACTGTAGGGTTTGCAATATGTTCATGATTTGCTTATGGTGGGTGGCGTGAGTGACAGAAGCACAGACCCGAGTAAGTAGGTTGTTTGCATATGGGATAAAGGGGACTTGATGCTTTAATGCTATGGTTGGGTTTTACCTTAATGATCTTTAGTAGTTGCGGATGCTTGCTAGAGTTCCAATCATAAGTGCATATGATCTAAGAAGAGAAAGTATGTTAGCTTATGCCTCTCCCTCAAATAAAATTGCAATAGTGATTACCGGTCTAGTTATCGATTGCCTAGGGACAAATAACTTCCTTGTGACAAAAAGCTCTCTGCTAAAAACAATTTAGTTGTGTCTTCATCTAAACAGCCTCTACTTTTTATTACGTGTTCTTTATTATCTTGCAAACTTATCCAACAACACCTACAAAGTACTTCTAGTTTCATACTTGTTCTAGGTAAAGCGAACACCAAGCGTGCGTAGAGTCGTATCAGTGGCAGATAGGGCTTGAGAGAATATTTGTTCTACCTTTACCTCCTCGTTATGTTCGACACTCTTACTTATCGAAAGAGGCTACAATTATTCCCTACACTTGTGGGTTATCAGTCATCCGCACCCGAGCTATGACGGCGTCCATGGATGCTACAACCTTGCTACGACGAAGCTGCAACCATCCATGGCGACACGTGCTACGACTGAGCAACCGGTAATGACCCGTGCTTCAACCATCCTCGTAGGTGAAAGCTGCATACGACGGTGACCCGTGCTATGACCGTCGTAGGTGAAAGCTGCAACCAGAGGCGATAGAGCTGCCACCGGGCCATGGCGGAGCTGCAACTGGCCCCCGGGGTTGCTACGACGAACCCCAAGGACGCCAGGCCACCAGATGACCATCGGAGATGCTACGATGGTCACTACATGAAGTTGCAACCAGCACCAGGGTTTGCTACTACAGTACTCGACGATGCTACAACGGGCCACCCCCATTTCTTGGGATGGCAGCGGCCCCAGTCTACAACGAATGCGAGCAGGGCTACGACGATGATGCGCTCATGGCCGCGATGATGAAGATGACTTGTTTTTTTGCACGCTGCTACGACCAGTGCTGCATCGTTGGGTGTAGCGAGGGAGAGCGAGCGGTGCGACTGAGTTGAGACAGGGGGAAAGATGCGAGGTGCGATGAGAGGGGATAAGGGCATCTCAAAGGCGGACCTGCAAACCTCCCACAACCGTCCAGACCGCGCTGTCTGAACCACGGAACCAATCCAACACGGTCATGTATTGGTCCGCGGAGTGGTCGAGATGTGTTTTCTCCCACAAAATGGAGACAAACATGGGGGAGGTTTGTGGGAGTCCGTATGGATGCCAAGCCTGCTTCTGACCATCCTTGCCCACCAAAATACCTCCTCACGCGCCCGCGCATGTTCCCACCCAAAATGATCATCTAGTTAGCCCCCGCATTCATGCCTAGCCAGAGCGGATGCAACTGCTCACTGGCGCCTGTATTAAAGCGGCGCGCCGGCCAAGAGGCCGTCACCCATGCCACTGCCTAGTGCAGGCAACTGCCGCACATTTAAATGACATTACGGTCGATCGTCTGTCTATATGCCGCTCGGATTGAGCGCACACGGTTGCAGAGGTGCCTCCTTCGGCGTCATCTATACGTCCCTCTGCCGTCGACCGGTTCTATATACACTGCTTCCCCGACCATATGCACAGTCATCCATCTCCACACCCCTTCCTACCATGGATCCGTCCTCCGCCAAAGCTCTCTAGGATGGGCTAACGCCACAGCAAAAGAAAGAGATGCTCGACATTGCTACCGGTTGGCAAGCCAGGGTGCAGCCGGAGGATGCCTCTTCCTCCGACGTGCAGATGGAGGACGCCTCCGACGACGAGCCCCTGCCACCGTCCTCCTACGCTCCACCCTCGCCAGTGCATAGCACCATGACCATCGCGTCGGACACAGATGTGGCCAAGTAGGAGGCATTGCTCGACTTCAGCGGGTGGCACAGGTGGCGGCCGCCCATAGGGAGAGCGACGACACCGGCGAGGAGCTCTTGGCTTCACCGAGGAGGAGGAGGTCATCGCCCGCTCCACCGAGCCCCGCCGCCACGACCACAGATCCAACAAGTGCAAGGGCACCGCCAATACTGAGGAAGAATATTGCACGGTATGTCGCTGATGTCTACTACGCAACTTTATTCTTGTAGACACGTGCTGGGCCTCTAAGCGCAGAGTTTTGTAGGATAGTAGCAATTTTCCCTCAAGTGGATGACCTAAGGTTTATCAATCCGTGAGAGGTGTAGGATGAAGATGGTCTCTCTCAAACGACCCTGCAACCAAATACAAGAAATCTCTTGTGTCCGCAACACACCCAATACAATGGAAAATTGTATGGGTGCACTAGTTTGGCGAATAGATGGTGATAAAAGTGCAATGTGGATGGTAGAAATATATTTTTATAATCTGAATAAGTAAAAACAACAAGGTAGCAATAAACGGGCACAAAACGGTGTTGCAATGCTTAAAAATGAGGCCTAGTGCACCCTCTCAACAATGCTAACACAGTTGTATCATATGATTATCCCTCAAAGTGCAATAAAGAATCAGTCCTGAGTTCCTATTAGCAGAGAACAAAAGACAGGAATTGTTTGTAGGTCACGAGACCACCTCAAATCTATTCTTTCCATTTGATCTATTCAAGAGTTCGTACTAAAATAACACAAAGCTATTTTTTCCGTTCGATATATCCTAGAGTTCGTACTAGAATAACACAAAAGCAAATTCATATTCATAATACTCAATTCATACAAGGAACTATAAAGACACCCCAAAGTTTCCATCGGAGAAAAACGTGCATCAACCCCTATGCATAGATTACCCCAATATCACCGTGGGAATCTGCGAGTTGAATGCCATAGTTCATATCAAGTGAATCAATAAGATACCTCATTGTCACCTCAAGTATTCATATTGCAAACATATATCATGTGTTCTTATCTCTGAATATCAAATCAAACAAGACAAAACTTTGAAAAGTAAAGATTCAATTTGTCATAACAAGAGTATAGAGGGGAGAAACATCATATGATGCGACTATATTAACAAACCCCATGATATAGATCACGAGAGAGAGAGAGAGAGAGAGAGAGAGAGAGAGA
>NW_021249051.1:0-950 GCF_002162155.2 Triticum dicoccoides | reverse complement strand
TCTACATGGAAAAGCACGATGAAGGCAATGATTGAAAAAGGTGATAGTTATGAGAAGATCAAGGCGAAATATCCTTTGATGAGCGAAGATGACTACAAGGAGTTCAAGATCAAGTGCGAGAGCAGCGCAACCTCCGAATCAAGTCAGTGGGGGAAAGAAATGCGGAAGTTGAACTTAGGGGTCCACCAACTCGGTCCCGGCGGTTACAAAGTGGCGGAGCCTATATGGGACAAGGAGGACGCGGAGTGTGCCGAGCAAGGCCTCCGCCCCGCTTCGAGAAATACCGTGACAAGCAGACCAGGAACTTTCTCA
Source organism: Triticum dicoccoides (assembly GCF_002162155.2). NCBI lineage: Eukaryota > Viridiplantae > Streptophyta > Magnoliopsida > Poales > Poaceae > Triticum > Triticum dicoccoides. The sequence goes on along the minus strand of NW_021249051.1, from coordinate 638 downwards.
GGGCCCAGTACAAGGAGGACCCAGTAACAAAGGAGCTTACCACGGATCCGAAGACCAGGGCGCTTGAGCTTGTTCTGGTAAGGAATACATGCCCCACGTAATTAGCTCCATATGGTTGCATTCTAATTAATCCCCAATATTTCTAAATGGTTCACGTTCCTTCCGCAGGACAATGAAAGCAGTAGTGCGGGGTCGTCTCAGAGCTCCCCTTTCGACACCCCTTTAAATAGGGCGTTGAACGTAATGAAAAACAAGGATAAGCTTAGTAAGCCGACGTCAGTTGGTCGTGTGGCCGGCAAAGGCTTGTCCACAAAATGGTCGTCATACTATACCGCTGGTGGGCGAAAGGAGAAAAAGACCAGCTCGGAAAGCCAGTCGCGCGAGGTTGAAGCACTCAAGGCACAAGTGGCGCGGATTCCGGAGGTTGTCCAAGAGCAAGTGCAACAACAACTGGGAACGACGCTCAACACCATGGTGCCTATGTTGATTCATGGGCTGACGACGTGGATTGCGGGCGGCCAACAGGGGCCTCCCCCGGTTCCCAGCTTCACGGCCAGCAACTCGCACAACGCGCAGGCGGCGCCATTGGTGTCTCTGGTGGAGGCGGTATTCGTGTCTCCGGCACCGGCACGGGCATT
>NW_021249050.1:0-1125 GCF_002162155.2 Triticum dicoccoides | reverse complement strand
CAATCGTCGTCGAGTTCTTCTCTATTGGCCCCTCCGACTTCTCCGACATGACATACAACCCATGCAGGTCCCTTGTGTATGCATGCCCGGTGCTGGCAACACCGGCGTGCCTTCATCCACGACGTGTCCCAGGGCCTGGCAAGCCTGGTCGATGCTTCGTCAACTTCGTCTTCGTCCGTCTACACATACCTGATGCTGGCAACACCGGTGCGTGCCTTCGTCCATGATGTGTCCCCGGGCTTGGCAAACCCGCCGCGACGCATCGTCAACAACATTTTCTTCCTGGTGCACCACTACTTCGACACCACTGCTCCCATGCTAACTCGGCGCCTCCTTGCGCCAGCGGCTCCATGGCGACTTCCTCGACACCGGCCACCCCGACTCGACATCGACCACGGCATTCTTCGCACGGCTACCTCGACCACGGCTACACCACCCTACGCTCTCGGTTACATCAACATCGGCACAAAGGGATATCATCCGCTTGAGCAACTTGTCGGCTTCCTCTACAGTCAATGCGTCCGCGACGCGACACCGTCCACGACGCTCCCGCTACGACTGCGGGGGGATGTCAGCCCGTCGGCTACTACTCTCTCCAGTCAGACCGTCCGCGACGCTTCTGTTTTTCGCAACGCTACCGCTACGACTGAGGGGGGATGTTAGAGATATATTTGGGATACATGTATTTGGTAGTATAGGATTTGTAATCCGTCTCCTACCTTATCTCCAGGAGAGGCGTCTTGCCCTCCAAGTCTTGTACTCAATATATACTCGCCCTCGAGGCTCAATAATACATCCATCATATTCCACCAAACCTCTATCTCCCTTCTAACAAGCCTAACTAACAACTAGTTCATACTTCATCAGCACTTTATTGTCATACCCTGTTACCAAATAACTCCTTGCTGAAGAAGCAAAAGTAGTGCACTTTGTACTACTTTCTACCATGAATGGGCCTCCATGTCATGTGCAGTATAAAACGTGTAGTCATTTCAACTTTACAGCTGGGTTAGAGCAACATACGCGTCGCCAACTGAAGAGGTAGAGCAAACACAACACTGGGATGCAAATGGATCACACAATGGTAATAAATATTCAAACGAGGAGTCTTCTTCACAAAACACA
>NW_021249049.1:0-825 GCF_002162155.2 Triticum dicoccoides | reverse complement strand
GGTTCGTCATGTAATAGTCATAACATAGGGTGAAACAGAACTAGCTCCAATTCATCAATGTAATGTAGGCATGTATTCCGAATATAGTCATAGGTGCTTATGGAAAAGAACTTGCATGACATCTTTTGTCCTACCCTCCCGTGGCAGCGGGGTCCTATTGGAAACTAAGGGATATTAAGGCATGCTTTTAATAGAGAACTGGAACAAAGCATTAGCACATAGTGAATACATGAACTCCTCAAACTATGGTCATCACCGGGAGTGGTCCCGATTATTGTCACTTTGGGGTTGCCGAATCATAACACATAGTAGGTGACTATAGACTTGCAAGATAGGATCAAGAACTCACATATATTCATGAAAACATAATAGGTTCAGATCTGAAATCATGGCACTCGGGCCCTAGTGACAAGCATTAAGCATAGCAAAGTCATAGCAACATCAATCTCAGAACATAGTGGATACTAGGGATCAAACCCTAACAAAACTAACTCGATTACATGATAAATCTCATCCAACCCATCACCGTCCAGCAAGCCTATGATGGAATTAGTCATGCACGGCGGTGAGCATCATGAAATTGGTGATGGAGGATGGTTGATGATGACGACGACGACAAATCCCCCTCTCCGGAGCCCCGAACGGACTCCAGATCAGCCCTCCCGAGAGAGATTAGGGCTTGGCGGCGTCTCCGTATCGTAAAACGCGATGATTTCTTCTCTCTGATTTTTTCTCCCCGAAAGCCAATATATGGAGTTGGAGTTGGCGTCGGAGGGTCTCCAGGGGGCCCAGGAGGTAGGGGGGACACGCCCAGGAGGGGGGGGG
>NW_021249048.1:0-571 GCF_002162155.2 Triticum dicoccoides | reverse complement strand
CGAGTTCTCGGCTACATACACACCTCAACAAAATGGAGTTGTTGAGAGGAAGAACCGGACGCTCATCGAAATGGCAAGGACAATGCTTGATGAATACAAGACGCCAAAGCACTTTTGGGCAGAAGCGGTTGAGACAGCTTGTCACGCAACAAATCGCTTATATCTTCACAAGCTACTCGGCAAGACGGCATACGAGCTCCTCACCGGTAACAAGCCTCAAGTTGGATACTTTCGAGTATTCGGCTCAAAGTGCTACATTCTTGATAAGCATCGTCGTTCAAAGTTTGCTCCTAAATCTCATGAAGGTTTTCTACTTGGTTATGGATCAAACTCTCACACTTACCATGTCTACAACAATTTCACCCGAAAGGTTGAAGAGACGGTAGATGTGAAGTTTGATGAATCTAATGGCTCGCAAGTAGAGCAATTGCCAATTGATGTAGGAGACAAAGACCCCTCAGAAGCAATTCAAGACTTGTCTATTGGCAAAATTCGTCCAACAGAGGTGAAGGAGAGTACTTCATCCGTCCAAGTGGAAGCTTCTACTTCACGACAAGGTGAACCAAGAATC
>NW_021249047.1:0-398 GCF_002162155.2 Triticum dicoccoides | reverse complement strand
TCCAATTGCCCAAGATGAAGCACCCACATCCTTACAAAGTTCAATGGCTTAGTGACTCCAGCACTATCGAAGTCGAGCATCGAGTACAAGTCTCCTTCAAAATTGGCGCCTACGAAGACACTTTGGAGTGCGACGTCGTTCCAATGACCGTTTGCCACCTTCTCGTTGGACGCACACGGCAATTGGATAGAGGTGTCATCCACAACGGCCGAACGAACCACTACATCTTCAAGATAAAAAGGAAAGGGGTACGTACTTAGCCCCATGTCTCCAAGCCAAGTGGTCGCCGACAAGCAAGCCACCCATCGTGGAGAGTATAGTGAGAGAGCAAGCCACCAAAAAGAGAGTGAGCGCCACAAGCCAAAATCGAGCGCCTCCACGATGAGCGACAAGAAGAA
>NW_021249046.1:0-393 GCF_002162155.2 Triticum dicoccoides | reverse complement strand
AATGAAAAACAAGGATAAGCTCAGTAAGTCGTCGTCTGCTGGTCGTGTGGCCGGCAAAGGCTTGTCCACAAAATGGTCATCATACTATACCGCTGGTGGGCGAAAGGAGAAAAAGACCAGCTCGGAAAGCCAGTCGCGCGAGGTTGAAGCACTCAAGGCCCAAGTGGCGCGGATTCCGAAGATTATCCAAGAGCAAGTGTAACAACAACTAGGAACGACACTCACCGCCATGGTGCCTACGTTGATTCAGGGGCTGATGACGTGGATTGCGGGCGGCCAACAGGGGCCTCCCCCGGTTCCCAGCTTCACGGCTAGCAACTCGCACAACGCGCAGGCGGCGGCATTTGTGTCTCAAGCGGCGCCATTGTTGTCTCTGGCCGAGGCGGTATTCCT
>NW_021249045.1:0-937 GCF_002162155.2 Triticum dicoccoides | reverse complement strand
TCCGTCCAAGCATGACCCCGGCCACCGCCGAAGGATGAAGAACCCCGATGCAGTCCAGCACCGTAGGCGTCGTAACCGTCATCGCCCCACCTGCCTCGCGGCGGATTCCGGTCCTCTCCCGGCGACGCCGCAACCCCACGACCGAGCGGGCCTTGTCCAGGGCCACTGCGGCCGGCCGCCATTTGCCGCGGCCACGGCCTTTGGGTCGGTTGCGGCTCAGCTCTAGGAGGTAGCTCAGCCCTAGGCTGGTTCGGCTGCGGCTCTGCCCTAGACGGAGGCGGCGGAGCAGCCCTAGGCTGCTGTGGCGGCGGAGGCAAAGCCCGGGTCGGTGGTGGACGAGGAGCCGCCCGAGGCGGCGGTGGAGCCGCCCGATGGGACGGCGGACCCGCCCGATGCGACGGCGGACCCGCCCGGGGCGGAGGTGCCGCACGCGCGGGACCTGGCGCAACAGCGACCGCCGCCGGAGTGGCCGATCCACTCGTGGCCCCGGACTGGCCTCTCGCCATTGGAGGTACCCGCGGCGGCGGCGGCTTGGGCGGCATGGCTGCCCGTCGAGAGACAGGAGGCAGGCGCCGGTCGACTCCGGCCAAGCTTAGCGAAGAACGTACGTCTAAGTGGAATGAAATTAGAAGAAAAGGCAGAGTTGATAGAGAAAATATGTGCAGATCGAGAGCATCTCAATCATGCAGTCTTGTAAGGGAAAAGCAAAGCACACACCTCAATCATTCCACGGCCACTCAGTGCAAAACACAGTGAAAGAATTTTTTTACCGCTACCCAAAGCTAGCTCAGACTTTTGGAGGATAGACTGCATACCACTGTTTACTTATTTTCTTGCTAATTTGGCTCGTTTAGAGGAACGGCACTTTGTCCACGGCGATTACATTGGCACTTCGTCTGCGCAATATATGCCCGTTTTACACGGGGAGAAAAAAAAA
>NW_021249044.1:0-1592 GCF_002162155.2 Triticum dicoccoides | reverse complement strand
CGTCTCGCATCAAACAAGATCTAGATATAATGTTCATGCTTAACGCTGGCACCAAATAACAATTATTTAGGTCTAAAACTAATCCTGATGGTAGATGTAGAGGTAGCGTGCCGACCGCGATCACATCGACTTTGGAACCATTTCCCACGCGCATCGTCACCTCGTCCTTAGCCAATCTTCGCTTAATCCGTAGTCCCTGTTTCGAGTTGCAAATATTAGCAACAGAACCAGTATCAAATACCCAGGTGCTACTGGAGCATTAGTAAGGTACACATCAATAACATGTATATCACATATACCTTTGTTCACTTTGTCATCTGTCGGTGTCAAAACCGGCGGATCTCTGGTAGGGGGTCCCGAACTGTGCGTCTAGGCGGATGGTAATAGGAGACGAGGGACACGATGTTTTACCCAGGTTCGGGCCCTCTTGATGGAGGTAAAACCCTACGTCCTGCTTGATTAATATTGATGATATGGGTAGTACAAGAGTGGATCTACCACGAGATCAAGGAGGCTAAACCCTAAAGCTAGCCTATGGTATGATTGATGTAATGTACGTTGTGTCCTACGGACTAAAGCCCTCCAGTTTATATAGACACCGGAGAAGGCTAGGGTTACACATAGTCGGTTACAATGGTACGAGATCTACATATCCGTATCACCAAGCTTGCCTTCCACGCCAAGGAAAGTCCCATCCGGACACGGGACGGAGTCTTCAATCTTGTATCTTCGTAGTCTTGGAGTCCGGCAGACGATGATAGTCCGGCTGTCCGGACACCCCCTAGTCCAGGACTCCCTCAGTAGCCCCCGAACCAGGCTTCAATGACGATAAGTCCAGCGCGTATATAGTCTTCGGCGTTGCAAGGCGGGTTCTCCCTTCAAGTTCCATGTACCTGCCGAACAGTGTCCGGCTTCATCATAAATACTGTGCTTCTTGGCTTCTACGCCCAATAATGGCCTTTTTTCCACGCGTCGCACGAATGCGAAAAGCCAGGATGTCTTTTATGTTTCACCCCCTAGTTGTGCGAGTCATCCGCCTACAAAAGAGGCAAAAATCCAGATCCAAACCACATCATCTTCCTTCCGCGAATACTTCATCGGAGCGCCCTTGACCTAAAAATGGACCGTCGACGCGGCTCCTCTTCTCGCGCTCCCAGCCCACCACCAGGGGATTGGAGGAGGTGCTCTGTTCCACACAACGAGCTAGTGAAGCTCCAAGCGGGGGGATATCTCCCTCCGGCCTTCATGGTCCCGGTTCGAGCCGGGCTGGCCACCTACCAAGGTGGGAAGCAAGCAGAGGCTACCCCAAGTCCCAACAAAGGGGAGCGGGTATGCTTCGTCCCCTATCTGATAAGGGGACTCGGATTTCCAATACATCCGTTTCTCCGCGGGCTCCTGGAGTTCTACGGACTCCAGCTCCATCACCTTACGCCCGCCTCTGTCCTGCATATCGCCGGCTACGTAGCTCTTTGCGAGCTATTCCTGGGCATCGAGCCCCATTTTGCACTGTGGAAGAGGCTGTTCTGCCTCGTACCCCGTTCTCACGAGGGATCTATATATCAAGTGGGTGGTGCCGAAATATGGCGCATTGC
>NW_021249043.1:0-1166 GCF_002162155.2 Triticum dicoccoides | reverse complement strand
GATGAGGAGAGGAGGGGCTTGGGTGGCTATATATAGCTGAGCGGTGAGGGGGTGAGGTGGCATGCACGCGTCTACCTGTTCGTGCTCCGGCGACGGGCACACACGACCAAGGGTCACGGGAGGGGTGGTAAGGCGACGAGGGAGGACGCGGATGAGGCACAGAGGTCACGGAGACGAAGCAGAGCTCGGGGACAAGGGGAGGAAGAAGACACGGAGGTGGAAGACGACGCGGTCATGGGCGCGCTCTGTCTCTTGATGGGGACGGGTCACCGAGGAAGCTGAAGGAGGTGAAAATGCTTCTAGGAGGACGGCGACAATGCGTGCTAGCTGTTAGACACGCTCACACGTGCGAAGACGACGAGAGGAGGAGGGGCCCGAACCAAACAACGGTCAACTCGCGTCCATGGCGTGCCAGGGCGGAGGTCACCGCGTGAGCTGGCGCAAGCGGCACAGCAAGGAGAAAAGCCAAGAGGGAGAGAAACAAGCATAGTGATCCCTAGTGTGATCACAGATAGCAAGAATACAAAGGAACAATAAGGTGTTTGGAACTTGCCGTGGTTCACATGCGTGGTGATCAAGGATGAGATTTGACTGGCCTTGATCAATCACTAAGGTGACTAAGATAGCAAGGTTTCAGATCAAGAAGAGGAGTTTAGCTAGTGGTTGCTGTAGAAACCACCAGACTGGACAGAAATACAAAACAAGAAGTAGCACTCACTAGGAGTAATGGATTGGGCTGAAAATGGACATGGCAGAATTATTTGGGCATAAGAGAGTGCCATTAAAATTTCATGCCATTTGGCCAAGCCAAAATGGTACTTCCCTCATAGCTATCTTCTCTGAACAGGAATTAAGAAAATTCCTGAGGGAAAATGGCTAGATGAAATGAGCCCAAATTTTGTATGGATAGGTTATATAGGTAGGAGATGTCCTAGGAAAATTTTCAGACATAATGGAGCAAGATAAAATATACTTGCTTCATTAACTGAAAATTTGGATAGAACCAAAGAATTGATGCTTAGCTCACATGGATGCATTGCATGAGCTCAAATCTTGAGGAGGACTTTTATTTGATAAAATGAAAGATCATGCAAAAATTAAACTCAATTGGATTCACCTAGCTAGTACTTCCTTCACAACCAATTCCCTAAGACAGGAAATTTGAA
>NW_021249042.1:0-1250 GCF_002162155.2 Triticum dicoccoides | reverse complement strand
CGAATACCCGTTAGGTATCTCGGGAACCCTGTTCACATCGTTCGGGGCCGTATGGGAAACCTCGGCCGGACTCCCTGCGGATGGAACCTGAATAGGCGATAAACCTGGACTAGAGGCTTAAGTGTTTAGGTAGGTCGTGGTCTACACCCACGTCGGCTTTCGCTTGAAGTCTGCCGAGCACATGTCGTGTGCAGACGCTAAGTGGTGGAAACATGTATGAAGAAGTACACCCCTGCAAGGTTATCATAATCTATTCGAATAGCCGCGTCCGCGGTAAAGGACTACTTGGTTGCCTATACAGTTCATAGACAAGTAAATGGAAACTGTTAAAAGCCTCAAGATAAGTGTGAGTGCCGAGGATGGCTCTTCCGTAGGAAGACGGAGGTGGATCCTCGGTAGTGTATTGAAGTGGTGAGTAGTGGACTCGTGTGCGCAAAACCATTTCAAGTTGGAGTATCGTAGGATAGCCTAGCCAAGAGTCAAAGCTGGCTTGCTGCAATAACTCCACCAACCCTTCTTGACACTATGCATGTATGTAGGATCTGATGTAAGTCTTGCTGAGTACCTTTGTACTCATGTTGCTATAATCTACATTTTTTACAGAAGACGCTGCAACCCCTTCTGATGGGTTCTATGTAGACGTTGACATCAATGAGTAGGCTAAGGACCCAGGTGGTGACCCTGAGCTTGTGAAGGACCACGTAGTATAGCTAGGCTTTCCAAGCCTCTTTTGTTTTACTAGTTGTCTGTACTCAGACAAGTTACTTCCGCTGCTGGTTTGTATGACTGTATGACTTGTATGTGGGGTCGTGAGACCCGTACCTTTGTGAATGTTATGTATGGCTCACTGAGCCTTAAATAAAGTACTTGTGTCGTAGAGTCATGTTGTGATGCTTCGTTGTATTTGCACATATCGAGCATATTGTGTGTATGATTGAAATGCTTGGTATGTGTGGGATCTGACTATCTAGTTGTTTATCTTTAGTAGCCTCTCTTACCGGGAAATGTCTCCTAGTGTTACCGCTGAGCCATGGTAGCTTGCTACTGCTCTGGAACACTTAGGACGGCCGGCATGTGTCCTTCTTCGTTCCGGTGTCTGTCCCTTCGGGGAAATGTCACGCTTTGAGTACCGGAGTCCTGTTAGCCCGCTACAGCCCGGTTTACCGGAGTCCTGCTAGCCCAGTGCTACAGCCCGGACCCACTTGCTGATGACCGACACGTTCGAAGCTGGGTCATGGATGCCTGTCCCT
>NW_021249041.1:0-1500 GCF_002162155.2 Triticum dicoccoides | reverse complement strand
AAGATGGTATGTTTGTCACCATGGATCTTGGTGATCCTGACATCGACCAAGACAATTTGGACATTTGGGTTCTTGTTGATACGCTTCTAATTCTACCGCTATGTGAGTTCCTCAAACATAGTTATTAAGTAATTTATATTGTTTATTTCAAAATAGTTTACAGCTTATTTCCATTGATAGCTTATTTTCATTCTTCAAAGAGTGTGCGGAAGATGGTAGATAGAACCAACTACACTGATGACTCTGAGTTAACTTATCAGGAGAAAAATCATCTGGTCGCATATTGTACTAAAATTGAGAATTACAATGCCTTCTATCGAACTCCTCCAAATTATGGTGAATACGTGCCACTAGAGCACGTGTTGAACAACGATAACTTCCATGGAAATATCCTCGTAAGATTTTTTACTATTACGACATCCATGTATCTTTTGCATACTTCTAAAACTTAACTACATTGCTAACTATGAAGTTATTACTATGTTTTTCAACAGAAAATCCCGATGGATCGTGTGCCTCATTTGATGTATCCGAATGGTCGCCTTGATGTTTTGAACATACAGCCAGATCATCCTACGAATCTCACCTGTCCATACCGGATTTCTAAAAACGGTGAACACATGATAATCAAAGAATGGAAGAAATGTATGGACAATTGTAAGGAGGTTCTTGGAAGCAACATTGTGAGAAAGGCAAGAATTGGAGACATGATAATCTCTATTCTCCATAATGGAGAGTCAGGGGCTATCTTGTTTTATGTTATTTTACCTAAGATAATATAGTAGGTCCTGAGAGAATGTAGTAGGTCCTATGAGGTACAATATGTTTATGAGAGTTGATGATGATGAGTAGTTGTGATTATATCTAGTGACTAACTTGTGTGTGATGTCTCATTGATGAAAACGATGATCATGAGGAGGTGTTATATGACAATGATTTATTATGATGATAAGTTGTTAATGATATGGTGATGATGATGATGGTATTTATTATATCATTGGGTGAAAGAACCGTGGATTAGTTTCAAGTGGATGTCCATCCACTTGAAACTAGTCCACGCTTCTTTCCCCCACTGATGTAATAACTCATTATGATGTAAAATCATTCTGTAAATTGCTGCAGTATGAAAACTTGTATAAAGGTGTATGAATACAACATGAAATAAAAAAGAAATACGGAATAGTAGTAGTAGCGCGTGCTAGGAGACGCGCTACTACTAATTACCAGTAGCGCTCATAGTGGAAAGCGCTGCTACTAAGTCGATAAAGCAGTAGCGTGCTCCGACAGATGCTACTGCTAACCTTTTGCTGTAGCGCCTTACTAGTAGCGCGGTACCCCGCTCTACTGATAGGCTTTAAACAAGCGCTATTGCTAGGGTTTTCCCTAGTAGTGTAGTCAAAGAAACTCCCTTTTATATGTTTCCTGATAAAAACATTACACCAATACTTAGCGAAAGAACATAAGGAACTACGACTTACTCTCCGTGGATAAATGCACATG
>NW_021249040.1:0-982 GCF_002162155.2 Triticum dicoccoides | reverse complement strand
CGTTGTGTGTATTACTCGAGGCTATATAGCCTGTGTTACAACACAGCGCATGAGCGCGAGAGGTTACAGAGGCGCGACGTGCGCATGCGAGGGAGGATCGTGGGGTTAGTGCATGGGGCACGTACAAACATGCATGGGAGATGAGGAGTTACAGTCAACACCCCGCCGCAGGCTGAGCATCGGGAGGCCGAATGCATAGGCTGGACCTAAACTCCTCGAAGGCCGGCGTCGGGAGGCCCTTCGTCATGACGTCGGGCGAACTGCTGAGCCGTGGGCACGTGAAGGACACGAAGCTGCCCCAAGGCCACCTTCTTTATGACGAAGTGGATGTCCAGCTCTATGTGTTTTGTGCGTCGATGGTGGACTGGGTTGGCCTCCATGTACACGGAGGAGATGTTGTCGCAGTAGGTGACCGTGGCGGCAGGTAGTGGAACACGCAGCTCCCCGAGAAGTTGATGAAGCCAGCAACACTCAGCGACCACATTGGCGACGGCGCGGCACTCGGCCTCGGCACTCGAGCGCGAGACAGTGGGCTGGCGTTTGGAGGACTAGGACACCAACGCATCACCGAGGTAGACGACGAAGCCCGACGTAGAACGCCGCGTGTCCGGGCAGCCGGCCCAGTCGGCGTCAGAGTAGGCGACCAGGGTGAGCTCGGGGGAGCGACGGAGATGCAGCCCGTGCGTAGTCGTGCCGCGCAGGTAGCGGAGGATGCGCTTGACCAGCGCGAGGTGATGCGCCTGAGGATCGTGCATGTAGAGACACGCTTGTTGCACGGCGTACGCCATGTCCGGGCGGGTCAGGGTGATGTACTGAAGGGCACCCACTAGGCTCCGATACTCGCAGGCGTCCTGGACAGGTGCACCGGCGGCAGCTAAGAGCTTCGAGCGGGCGTCGATGGGTGTCGAGGCCGGCTTGCAAGTCATCATGTTAGCGCGATCCAGCAGCTCATCCGCGTATTTGCGCTGGGACAGGAAGAACC
>NW_021249039.1:0-1470 GCF_002162155.2 Triticum dicoccoides | reverse complement strand
CGTTTCCATTCCTTCCCGGCCACTATTAGGCACCGGTCAGCCGGCCGAAACTTTCGGCCGGTCGTATCTTCCCAGTAGGATTGAAACCAACCCAAACAATCAGATATGAGTATCTGTTCGTCCCCAATCTCCAATCCCGCATGGCACACACGTCCCCAACCTCCAATCATGCATCGCGCGCAGGGGGACAGAGCATGGAGTCGCCATGGCTGCTGTGTCTCCTTGGTTAGGTGCCAGGTTCATCGGGCGCTGGCGGCCCGGACGACACCACTGCACCACCATCTTGCCATCCCCTGGCCCGCGACAACCTGGATTGCAACTTGTGAGCTCCAGCTTTTGTTTGTCCCAACTGACAGTTCCAGCGCGCCGTTTCCATCGTTGCCGGTATCTCCTGTGTCGCCGCCTTCAGCTCACCATCGACCTTGCACCACCATGTCAAGCAAAAAATTCAGCACACAAAAACTTAGGTGTACGCTGGCTATAGAAAAACACATTGTTGGTTCCAGCAAAAACAATCAGTGGCTCCAACAAAACTTACTAGTGTCTCCGTCGCCAATCACCCAGGCGCAAGACGCATAGTCATTGGTTCCAGCATCTTCAAAACATGATGATAGCAAATTCCTCGCAGCTGACCGAAGAGTTGGCGCCGCCGGCCACATAATGTGGTGGCCGCAACACAAAACATTTGCAAGTTCGAGCAAAGACAATCCCCGGTTCCAGAAAATGAGATAATCGGTTAAAGCAAAAACGTCGCCGGCGGGTTGCATGGTGTCGCTGTTTGTAGCATCCCTGCCCCCCGGTTCCAGCAAAAAATCCCCGGCTCCAGCAATACACGTCAACGGTTGTAGCCGGCGGGATGCATGTGTCAGCAATCCATGGCGTCAGTTCCAGCAAACTTTGCCACCCGGTGCCAGCATGTTGCAAAGTCGGTTCCACCATGACATTGACACCCTACCCTAGAGCCTGCAGCACGGCCATGGTCGCATGTGCCTACTAGTAGTGTGCATGTTGCTGGCTGCTGCCTACTAGCCCTTCCGTTTGAAAATACTTATCATCAAAATGGATAAAAATGGATGCATGTAGAATTAAAATATATCTAGATACATCTTCTTTTATTCATTTTGATGACAAGTATTTTCGGACCGAGGGAGTAGTAGTATGGGTGCAATAGCAAGACGTGCCTGTCGAAAGACGGAGATGCACGCTTTCGTTCCTTCGGTAGCCAGGCGACGTGCTCGCAGGCGTGGTGGCAGCACGGCTCAACTTTCCACAACTTTACTGTCGCTGAGGTTCATGCAAAAAGAGTATAGCTCCAATCCATCCAAGCACCCCAAGCTTTACTCTCGCTGCAGTTGCTTGACTTGACTAGTAGCTTCATGTTGATTGAGCGAAGGAGTGTGGTATGCCAAACAAACACTAGGAGCGTGTTTGGTTGCCGTAGTCTACAGTGGCTGCATTGCATAGCCTTCT
>NW_021249038.1:0-453 GCF_002162155.2 Triticum dicoccoides | reverse complement strand
TGCAAGCTGGTCGTTGGTGCAAACGTAGTTGATGTCAATCTTGCTTTCTTCCACACACTCCCTTAGGTATCGATACCTCGTAACGATGTGCTTGCATCTACCATGATGCATTTGGTTCTTCCATAGAGAGATTGCAGACTCGTCATCAATGTTGAGCACCACTTGTTCCTTACCTGTGAGGTCACCGAGTAGTCTTCCTAGGCAAATGTCTTGACACACTGTGGTTGCAGCTGCAATATACTCCGCTTCACGTGGTGATAATGCAGCCACCTTCTGCTTTTGTGATAGCCAACTCACTATGCTTTCTCCCAAGAAATATGCCACACCCGAGGTACTTTTACGGTCGTCCACATCTCCTGCCAGGTCGCTATCACTATAGCCAAGTAACTCCACCATCTCCTTCTTCTCTCTCAAATAGACACAACCAAAGTTTGTTGTCCCTTTGATGTACCT
>NW_021249037.1:0-416 GCF_002162155.2 Triticum dicoccoides | reverse complement strand
AGTTTCTAGATCTTGATGATGAAATTGATGAAAGTGGGATTGAAATAAATAAAAACCGTGATGTTGCTAAACCCACTATTTTGGATCTCAAGGAATTTAATTATGAAAATTGCTCTTTGATTGGTTGTATTTCCTTGTTGCAATCTGTGCTAGATTCTCCTCATGCTTATAGTCAAAATAAGGCCTTTACCGAACATATTGTTGATGCCTTGATGCAATCTTATGAAGAAAAACTTGAGTTGAAAGTTTCTATCCCTAGAAAACTCTATGATGAGTGGTAACCTACTATTAAAATTAAAATTAAAGATTTTGAGTTTCATGCTTTGTGTGATTTGGGTGCTAGTGTCTCTACTATCCCCAAAACTTTATGTGATTCGCTAGATTTTGGTGATTTTGATGATTGCTCTCTAAACTAG
>NW_021249035.1:0-757 GCF_002162155.2 Triticum dicoccoides | reverse complement strand
TTTTTTTGGATGGCACGAATATGCCTTTATAAATGCAGGAACATTTTTTTACACAGCATTTACATTTTCGAAATGTGTGATGAAAGCTATTAAATATTTCGGCAAATTAATTTTTGGAACATATGTATTTAGAATTTAAAAAAATAGTTTTTCAGAAAATCAAACAAAAAAGTAATAAAAATAAATAAACAAACGAACTAGAGATAAACAGAAATAAACAAACAAAAGAGCAAAAATGGAACGGCTGATATTGGGCTGGTCCACTATGGAGGCTGCTTGTGGCGAGTTGTAAATCCGTCGGGTGAGTTTAAGTTTGCTGATATGCTCCTGGCCGAAGGAGGCCTATCAATTCTTCTCCTCAGAAAAAATCTAATGGTTCAATTCATATCTACAGACTTAAACTATTCATCAATTATCATGATAGTATAAAGAATACAAAATATAATCAAAAATACATCCAGCACGGTAGACAATCTATCAGATTGCAATCACGCCAAAGGCACGTCGTTTTCAACACCCCTCCCTCACCAAGGCCGGGTTAACCTTGTTGTAGCAGACAGTCGGAAAGTCATTATGATAAGGCCCTGCTAGACTAGCACACCAGAACAACAACTATCGTCAATGAAGATAAGTGTAGATCGAAAGAATCCAACTAAGTAGACATGCCAACGTAAACGGGCGAAGATTGAATCAAAGTAGATCTGTAAGAGAGACACCGACTGAATCCCATGAGATGTGCCAGAGACACACCTCCACA
>NW_021249034.1:0-710 GCF_002162155.2 Triticum dicoccoides | reverse complement strand
GCTCCAACGCACAACCAAAACTGAACAACACAACCGTCCGAACGCCATGGTACATCTAAATACAGGGGTGCCACACACCCCCTATGTTTCACCGACGAGGTGCTGGACCACGAATTTCCAGAAGGATTCAAACCAGTGAACATAGAGGCGTACGACGGGACCACAGACCCTGGGGTTTGGATTGAGGACTTTATCCTCCATATTCATATGGCTCGCGGAGACGATCTCCACGCCATCAAATACTTGCCCCTTAAGCTTAAAGGACCAGCTCGGCACTGGCTGAAAAGCCTCCCCGATAACTCCATTGGAAGTTGAGAGGAGCTCCAGTATGCCTTTCGGGCTAATTTTCAAGGGACCTATGTCCGACCTCCGGATGCAGACGATTTAAGTCATATAATTCAACAGCCCGGAGAGTCAGCCCGAAAGCTTTGGAACAGGTTTCTCACTAAGAAGAACCAAATCGTCGACTGTCCGGACACCGAAGTCTTAGCAGCTTTCAAGCACAGCGTCCGAGACGAACGGCTCGCCAGACACCTCGGCCAAGAAAAACCGAGAACAATGGCATCCCTAACAAGCCTCATGACCCACTTTTGAGCGCGTGAGGATACCTGGTTAGCCCACAGTAGCACCAGTGACCCAACCACATCTGAAGTCAGGGATGGCAATGGAAAACCACGACGCAGTAAAAACAAGCGCCGGAATAAAGAAGA
>NW_021249033.1:0-1597 GCF_002162155.2 Triticum dicoccoides | reverse complement strand
GGGTGAGGAAGACGAACTTCCGTCGAGGACGACTTCATTTCAAGAAGGGGAGGATGATGAGGACATCAATACAATTGTTACACCCACAGCCCCTGCTGCTATACATACTGGACCAATTACTAGAGCTCGTGCACGCCAACTAAATTACCAGGTACTTTCGTTTCTTGGTAATGATTCTAATGTTCATGAGAATATGATGCTGCCTAAATTGGATACATTTGTTTTGCTTACAAATGAAGGGCCTAGCTTGGAGAAGGATGAACATTGGAGCAAGAACAAGCATGGAGATGATGGCATGCGCAGGGGGAACAAGAACGGAGTTACAAGTGATGATTTCAGGACTTTGAAGCCACCATAATGGGTGCATGAAGCCTTGGACGAAATATACAAGATGCCACTTCATAAATTTCGTCCCGAGGCTATTTTAGGTGCTGCGTCACCTTATTATTGGGCCAGGCCCATGTAATTTCGAAATACATAAGTATAGGCTATTTTTAGAGTCCGTATGTGTGGGGAAACAAGAGATAGGGTTGATTTCGGACCCCTCCACCAAGGGCCACGAAATTCCCCCCCTCTTCCTCCATATATACAGCCCTTAGGGCATCGTTTAGACTTTGGGTTTTGTTTAGATTAAAAGTTCACCATAGCTGCAACTTCGCGTACTTCATTTGTGTTCAACGACCAGACAAAGGCGTCACAGAACCCCACCTTGATCAATAAAGCTTTCATCTTATATTCGCAATATCCAGATTGCAATCTCAGTTTCTTGCTTGTTCTTCATTTGCTCGCAGGAAACAGACCCTCGTGGTCAGGTTGATCGTGCTCCGGCGTGGTCAATAACCTCTCGGAGTTGGTTTAGCGATTGCTAAGGCGCGACGTCCTCGCACGTTCGTAGTCGGATCGTCAAAGTCGACTGTCACCAAAGCGATATCCATCATCTCATCGAAAGAAGGGACACCTTTGCCTCTATCATAATGCCTCTACAATCAACACACATACGCGATGTACCATCCTTTTTCGGTACTAGAATAATAGGAACAGCACAAGGACTAAGGGATTCGCGTATATAACCTTTGTCGAGAAGCTCTTGTACTTGACGTATAATCTCCTTCGTCTACTCTGGATTGGCAGTGAAGCACCGGGAATTAAGTCGATCTGATGCTCAATCCCTCGAATAGGTGGTAATCCCGGTGGCACGTCTTGTGGAAAGACGTCAGCGAACTCCTGCAAAATGTTAGTGATAGCAGGAGGCAAAGAGGAAGGCACGTCCTCGAATGAAAATAATGCCTCTTTGCACACAAAAGCATAGCAAACAGATTTGCTGAAATCTAGCTCATCAATATCAGATTTGGTGGCAAATAAACATGCACTTTTCAATTTAATTTCAGAAGCAACACTAGATGGTTTATTATTAGGCTTCATTTGTTGCTCAAATTCTTTTGCCACAATCTGATTTTCACTCTTATTCTTCTCTTGTTTTGCTTTATTAGCTCTATTAATATCATCTTTCAAAATAGAATCAGGAGTCATAGGAAGCAAAGTAATATTTGTATCCTTATGAACAAGAGTATACTGATTGTTTCTACCATGGTGTACA
>NW_021249032.1:0-1196 GCF_002162155.2 Triticum dicoccoides | reverse complement strand
ATATATATATATATATATATATATATATATATATATATCATCAATGTCTCACAAACCACCATATTAATTAATTCACACATACACACATGTATAGCTATATACAATTCTCCTACATACAATATGCATGTGTATTAGTTGTGTGACTAGATATCGATAATGATGTAAAAATTGTGAATAGTATTCTGACAAGCGTACCCATTCCTGTCTTTGAGATCTGCTCCTTTCGGACGCCATCATGCGAATGTTCTCGCGAACGCAGAATGCACACAGATCAGTCCCCTGCGCCTGCTTCAGGGCCTTTACGAGAATGGAATTTGATCAGATAATAATTAATCAAGCATGATAATTAAAGAGATGGCAGCTAGCTAGCTAGCTAGTACTACTTAATTACTTACCTTGGATCGAAACCATTTAAGCTTTGGTTTCCATTCGCCTTCCGTGACCTTGATGAACCTTGCCCAAGCCCTGCCCCGCCGACAAAGAAAATGAATAAAGGGGTAATTAAATAGTTCATATCATGAAATGACGAACTAAATAGGCCGAGATATATAGTTAATAATGATTGAAATTACCTGTTGACTATCCCAAACAAGATGTTATAGTCAGTTTTTGCTTTGAGTAGTGAGTCCAGTATTTCAACTGTTCCGTCGTCAACTTTAATGATACACAAGACCCAGTGAAATCTGCATGCGCACACGTTTGCATGTCTTAATTAAGCGGGCATATGTAAGCAAAAACATGTAGCTAGCTAGTAGGCAAAAACAGAGAATTTGTAGTACAAGACAGTGTGACTCACTGGAAGTTGTAAGGAAGTAGTATATCTTCATTGTATTTGAGGCGCTTCAAGAACTCTAGCATGCTGTCCTCTACGTTCTTTTGCTGACGTGGATTCATTAGCCATGTGTATTCATTAACGGTGTTTGGGTCAATCAACCCAATGCCAAAGCGTCCACCTTTTCTCACTTCATACATCTTCATCCTGCGTAATACCACAGAAAAGAATATAGTGAGGATAATTACAGGTAATGATTGATCAAAAGGATCACTACAGCTAGCTTGAGACTTAAATTACAGAAAGAAATCACTTACAGACAATAGCAACTGATGATAGATTTGTCGAGTGCGTCTTGATTGTATAACTGAAATAGTTCAGTATACTCAACGGACACAGCTTTCTCATGGAAGTAATGCTCCTC
>NW_021249031.1:0-473 GCF_002162155.2 Triticum dicoccoides | reverse complement strand
GCCAGCTCAAGCAATGGGTGCGGGAAGTTAATGCAGCAGAACCACCCGTCGAGTCACGCAAGCCTCTGAAATGGTCCGGCACGCCTATCATCTTTGATATTGAGGACCACCCGGATCGCATAACTGCGGTCGGGTGCTTGCCGATGTTGGTTTCACCAACAATCCGCAACCTCAAGGTCACTAAGATGCTAGTTCACGGCGGGGCCGGCTTGAACCTGATCTCCTCCGCGGTGCTCCAGAAACTCCAGATCCCTGACAGCGAGCTTGAAGAGACCGGCACATTTCAAGGAATCAACCCGGGAAGGAGCAAGCCAAAGGGAAAGATCACGTTGCCGGTAACATTTGGCAGCGAGCTGAACTTCAGGACCGAGAGGGTCACGTTTGACGTTGCCGACTTTCCATTGCCTTACAATGGAATCCTTGGCCGACCGGCACTCGCCAAGTTCATGGCAGCCTCTCACTATGCGTACAAC
>NW_021249030.1:0-3151 GCF_002162155.2 Triticum dicoccoides | reverse complement strand
GGTGGGCGCCAACTGTCGTGGAATTGTCACGACAGATGTCCTTAGTGTCAGGACTTAGTCGCGAGGCCAACGCATCTATGTGGTAGCTTGAGAGGGGTTGAGCGGGCTGAGAGGCGCGATGTTTTACCCAGGTTCGGCCCCTCACGGTGGAGGTAAAAGCCTACATCATGCTTCATTGATATTGATGATGATGATCACGGTTACAAGAGTGCTCTATCTCGAGAGCTATTGTCTAAACCTAACTTGTCCAACCTGTGGAACTTGTCAATCTTGTCCCCTTTTGGGGTGCCCTGCCCCTCCTTATATATGTTGAAGGGGTGGGTTACATGTAGAGTCCTATTAGGATTAGGACTAGTCTATCTCTAATACAAACCGGATATAAGTCTAGGTCTTAACTCCTTGTAGGACAAATATTCCTCATGCCTTTCCTCTTAAACCGGCCCACCGTTAAACGTGAACTGGCCTTCTGGGCCTTGGGCCTTGTCATCAGTCTGTCCCGCACGCCGGATCACCAGTGAGTCATAATGACCAGGTGGGTTGCTTGTAAACTGCCAGGTCAGGGCGGGTTGCCAGTAACTCGCCAAGTGTCAGCGGGGTCTTCAAATAAACCGCCAAGTCCGGCCGGGTTAACTTCCGGCTGGTTTACACCGCGGGGTATATCCCCGACACTTGCCAATAGAGATACTATTTCACCGATTGGGATTGTTAGAGATGTTGAAGTCTTGTGTGGAAAATCTAAATATCCTGCTGATTTTATTGTTCTTGGTTCCCCACAAGATAGCTTGTCCCATTATATTTGGTAGACCCTTCTTGAATACTGTTAATGCTAAGATAGACTGCGAAAAGGATATTGTTTCTATTGGTTTGGATGATATGTCTCATGAGTTTAATTTTTCTAAATTTCATAGACAACCTCGTGATGAGGAATTGCCTAGTAAGGATGAAATTATTGGTCTTGCTTCTATTGTCATACCTCCTAGTGATCCTTTAGAACAATATTTGCTAGACCATGAAAATGATATGTTTATGAATGAAAGAAGGAAAATAGATGAAGTATTCTTTAAATAGGGGCCTATTCTGCAACACAACTTGCCGGTTGAAATCCTAGGGGATCCTCCTCCACCCAAGGGTGATCCCATGTTTGAGCTTAAAGTGTTACCTGATACTCTCAAATATGCTTATCTTGATGAAAAGAAGATATATCATGTTATTATTAGTGCTAACCTTTCAGAGCATGAAGAAGAGAAATTATTCAAAACTCTGAAGAAGCACCGTGCTGCTATTGGATATACTCTTGATGATCTTAAGGGCATTAGTCCCACTCTATGTCAACACAAAATAAATTTGGAGAAAGATGCCAAACCAGTTATTGATCACCAACGACGACTAAATCCGAAGATGAAGGAAGTGGTAATAAAGGAAATACTAAAGCTCCTTGAGGCAGGTATTATTTATCCTGTTGCTGATAGGCAGTGGGTAAGTCATGTCCATTGTGTCCCTAAGAAAGGAGGTATTACTGTCATTCCTAATGATAAAGATGAATTGATCCCGCAAAGAATCATTACAGGTTATAGGATGGTAATTGATTTTCGCAAATTAAATAAGGCTACTAAAAAAGATCATTACCCCTTACCTTTTATTGATCAAATGGTAGAAATATTATCCAAACATACACATTTTTGCTTTCTAGATGGTTACTCTGGTTTCTCTCAAATACCTGTGTCAGCTGATGATCAAGCAAAGACCACTTTTACTTGCCCTTTTGGTACTTTTGCTTATAGATGTATGCCTTTTGGTTGATTTAATGCACCCGCTACCTTTCAAAGATGCATGATGGCTATATTCTCTGACTTTTGTGAAAAGATATGTGAGGTTTTTATGGACGATTTCTCCATTTATGGATCCTCTTTTGATGATTGCTTGAGCAACCTTGATCGAGTTTTGCAGAGATGTGAAGAAACTAATCTTGTCTTAAATTGGGAGAAATTCCAGTTTATGGTTAATGAAGGCATTGTCTTGGGGCATAAAATTTTTGAAAGAGGCATTGAAGTTGGTAAAGCTAAAGTTGATGCTATTGAAAAGATGTCGTGTCCTAAGGACATCAAAGGTATAAGAAGTTTTCTGGGTCATGCCGGTTTTTATAGGAGGTTCATTAAGGACTTCTCAAAAATTTCTCCGCCTCTGACTAATCTATTACAAAAAGATATTCCTTTTGTCGTCGATGATGATTGTGTAGAGGCATTTGAAATACTTAAGAAAGCTTTGATTTCTCCACCTATTGTTCAGCCACCTGATTGGAATTTACCTTTTGAAATTATATGTGATGCTAGTGATTATGCTGTAGGTGTTGTTCTAGGGCAAAGAGTTGATAAAAAATTAAATGTTATTCAATATGCTAGTAAAACTCTAGACAATGCCCAGAGAAATTATGCTACTACTGAAAAAGAATTCTTAGAAGTTGTATTTGCTTGTGATAAGTTCAGACCTTATATTGTTGATTCTAAAATAACTATTCACACTGATCATGCTGCTATTAAATATCTTATGGAAAAAAAATATGCTAAACCTAGACTTATTAGATGGGTTCTCTTGCTACAAGAATTTGATTTTTCATATTATTGACAGAAAGGGAGCTGAGAACCCCGTTGTAGACAACTTGTCTAGGTTAGAAAATGTTCTTGATGGCCCACTACCTATTGATGATAGCTTTCCTGATGAACAATTGAATGTCATAAATGCTTCTCGTACTGCTCCATGGTATGCTGATTATGCTAATTACATTGTTGCTAAATGTATACCACCTAGTTTCACATACCAGCAAAAGAAAAAGGTTTTCTATAATTTAAGACATTACTTCCGGGATGGCCCACATCTTTATAAAGAAGGAGTAGCTAGTGTTATTAGGCGGTGTGTACCTGAGCATGAACAGGAACAGATCCTACGCAAGTGTCACTCCGAGGCTTATGGAGGACACCACACTGGAGATAGAACTGCGCATAAGGTATTGCAATCCAGTTTTTATTGGCCTACTCTCTTCAAGGATGCTCGTAAGTTTGTCTTATCTTGTGATGAATGTCAAAGAATTGGTAATATGAGTAGACGTCAAGAAATGCCTATGAATTATTCACTTGTTATTGAACCATTTGATGTT
>NW_021249029.1:0-522 GCF_002162155.2 Triticum dicoccoides | reverse complement strand
TATTTGAATTGGACTTATATCTACTGTTAAATAAATATAGGTCCAATAATTCTGAAATATTTTTGTGGAGCATTGTTTTAATTCTTTTAGCTCCTAAAAATATTGTCAGAAGCAAAATAAATTGAATTGGTTTCAAAACCAAATTCAAAACAAACCTGCAAAATAGAAAACAGAGTTAAAACAAAACAGAGAGAAAAAAATAAAAAGAGTAAAGCCTACCTGGCCTCACCCGTGCAGCCCACCAGCCGGCCCAGCTCCCCTCCCTGGCCGGCCCAGCCCACCAGCGCCCTCCCTGTCGTCTTCCTCCTCGGGACAGTAGGACAGAGGCGCGTGGCCGGAGCGCGCGCGCACGCGCCCGAGCCACCTCCTGCTTGCCGCCCCGCCCCGGATCGGCTAAGGATGCCATGCACCCCCTCAGGCCTCTCTCAACTCCCTCCCGTGCTCATCCCCTTCTCCTGCTCTCCCTCTCGCTCCGCACCTCGGACCCGAGCGGAGCCGCTGCCACCGACGCCGATTGCCGCA
>NW_021249028.1:0-1335 GCF_002162155.2 Triticum dicoccoides | reverse complement strand
CGCCGCCGGCACCTGGAGGGGGAAAACGGACGCGTCGGGTCTACACGGAGGGGATCTTGCTGTGGGCCTGGCCCGGATGTTGCTCCAAAGTGTTCCTATGGGCTGACCTAACACAACCGGGTGGAGAGGTCCACTGGTCAAATCCCGTCCGTGCAAAGTCAAAGGGCTAGATCCCGTGGTCAAACGCTACAGGGTTAGGCGGGACGGGGGCCCTGGGGGGTAGCAATGCCACCGGAGCATCGCACCGGGCCCTCATACATGCGGGGTGGTGTGGTGGCATGTCCGAAGAGGCGGCACGCGTCTCCGGGGTGTGGCCCCCCTCACGGACGGCAATGACACGGTAGTAGACGTTCTGCGGTAACGATGCAGCGTGAATATTATTAAATACTTGGAGCGCGATAAAATCATGAGTTTTTTACACAACGTGGGCACATGTGCTATAGGACTGATGGTAATTTTTCATAATTTTTTGTGATGGAGAAGTATCTGAACACTTCCCTCTACACGGATTGCTCTTCGCACGTCTACGACTGTGGCCGGCGGCCTCCGGGGGCTAGCATACCGTCAAATCTTGCGTAGGCGGCCTCTCACAAGTCTCGGAGTGTTGAGGCGGTTGCAAACGCCCAGCACGCGTCTCCGGGGTGTGCCCCCCCTCTCACAGACGGCGCCGCCGCCGGCACCTGGAGGGGGAAAACGGACGCGTCGGGTCTACACGGAGGGGATCTTGCTGTGGGCCTGGCCCGGATGTTGCTCCAAAGTGTTCCTATGGGCTGACCTAACACAACCGGGTGGAGAGGTCCACTGGTCAAATCCCGTCCGTGCAAAGTCAAAGGGCTAGATCCCGTGGTCAAACGCTACAGGGTTAGGCGGGACGGGGACCCTGGGGGTAGCAATGCCACCGGAGCGTCGCACCGGGCCCTCATACATGCGGGGTGGTGTGGTGGCATGTCCGAAGAGGCGGCACGCGTCTCCAGGGTGTGGCCCCCCTCACGGACGGCAATGACACGGTAGTAGACGTTCTGCGGTAACGATGCAGCGTGAATATTATTAAATACTTGGAGCGCGATAAAATCATGAGTTTTTTACACAACGTGGGCACATGTGCTATAGGACTGATGGTAATTTTTCATAATTTTTTGTGATGGAGAAGTATCTGAACACTTCCCTCTACGCGGATTGCTCTTCGCACGTCTACGACTGTGGCCGGCGGCCTCCGGGGGCTAGCATACCGTCAAATCTTGCGTAGGCGGCCTCTCACAAGTCTCGAAGTGTTGAGGCGGTTGCAAACGCCCAGCACGCGTCTCCGGGGTGTGCCCCCCCTCTCACGGACGGCGC
>NW_021249027.1:0-1373 GCF_002162155.2 Triticum dicoccoides | reverse complement strand
TCCCTCTGTGCCACCAGTGTGGCGGTAACCACTTGATTCATCGCCGCCAGATACATCATCAACGACTCTTGTGGTTTAGGCGCAACCAATATTGGCGTGGAGGAAAGGTATTTCTTCAGATCCTGCAGTGTTGCCTCGGCTTCTGGTGTCCACTCTATTGGGCCTGCCATCTTCAAGATTTTGAAGATGGGAAGGGCGCGCTCGGCGGACTTGGAGATGAACCGGCTCATGGCGGCAGCGCAGCCGGTGAGCCAACGCACATCCTTGATCCGCTTGGGCGCCTCGATCTGCTTAATTAATAGACTTGATCTTGTCTTGGTTTTCCTCGATCCCACGCTGTGACACAAAGAATCTGAGAAGCTTGCCGGACAGAACGCCGAAGACGCACTTCTCAGGGTTCAGCTTGAGGTTGATCTTGTGCAGGTTAGCAAATGTCTCTTCCAGATCTTGCACAAGAGTTGGCCCGTCCTTGGTTTTGACTACTATGTCATCCATGTAGGCCTCCATATTTCTATGGATCTGAGGTTGAAAACCAATTTGGACTACTCTTGCAAACGTTGAGCCGGCACTCTTCAACCCAAAAGGCATCCGTAAAAAGCAATACGTATCACATGGGGTGATGAATGCCGTCTTCTCTTCATCCCCTCTTGTCATGAAGATTTGGTGGTAGCCTGAGTAGGCGTCGAGGAATGATAACAGATCACACCCGTCCGTGGAGTCAACAATCTGGTAGATGCGCGGCAACGGGAAGGGGTCCTTAGGGCAAGCCTTATTAATATCTGTGTAATCAATACACATCCTCCACTTCCCATTCGCCTTGCGCACCACTACTGGATTGGCCAACCACGTCGGGTGGAGCACCCCTCTCACCAAGCCTGCCGCTTCCAACTTCCTGATCTCCTCTGTGATGAACTGCTGCCTTTCCAGAGCCTGCTTTCTGACCTTCTGCTTGACGGGCCGTGCGTGGGGGCAGACAACTAGGTGGTGCTCAATCACCTCCCTGGGAACACCAGGGATGTCGGACGCTTGCCATGCAAACACGTCGATATTTGCCCGGAGGAAGGTGACGAGCGCGCCTTCCTATTTGCTGTCGAGGGTGGAGCCTATGATGAAGGCCCCTCCCGTGCCATCCTCCTCGATGGGCACCTTCTTGGTCTGTGGCAGCTCGGCTCTGGATCTATTGCTCTTGTCGATAGAGCTCTCTGGCACGTCCTCAATGGTAGCACAACACTCCGAGGTGGTGCGCTTGCCGGAGTGGGTACGAGAGGTCTTCCCGGGCTCCTTTTTCCCTCCCGGGCCGTCAGCGGCAGGAGCAGGTGCCTTGACGGCAGCTGCTGCAACTGCTTCCCAGTAGAGTTGGTCGGCGCAGATCA
>NW_021249026.1:0-410 GCF_002162155.2 Triticum dicoccoides | reverse complement strand
TTTTGTGAATAGAGTGAGTAATCTTTTACAAGGGAAATAATTTCTATTATTATGTAAGTGAACTAGTGCGAATTATTCCCGCAAAAAACTAGTGCAAATTAACTATAGGAGAAAACTACGGAGAATAACTAAAGCCATAGAAACGTTCTTCCTCACGTTTTTTAATTTGCCGGCCAGGCAACTGGTATTTCATATTCAAAACCATTACTATAATGCCATCAACTGAAACAAAATGTTAGAGAACCATTATTTTAATTTGCTAGTCTTGTTTATTTTCTTCAGCACACGTCCATGTACCATGAGGTAAGGAGAGTGGTAGCGACTATAACAGAGTTGAGGAGCCACCTGCGAAGTGAAAATGACGAAGGTGGAGGACGATCGAGGAGGATAATTGTAGAGTTAAGGAGAGT
>NW_021249025.1:0-894 GCF_002162155.2 Triticum dicoccoides | reverse complement strand
AAGTATTTAATAATATTCACGCTGCATCGTTACCGCAGAACGTCTACTACCGTTTCATTGCCGTCCGTGAGGGGGGGCACAACCCGGAGACGCGTGCCGCCTCTTCGGACATGCCACAACACCACCCCGCATGTATGAGGGCCCGGTACGACGCTCCGGTGGCATTGCTACCCCCCAGGGCCCCCGTCCCGGCTAACCCTGTAGCGTTTGACCACGGGATCTAGCCCTTTGACTTTGCACGGACGGGCTTTGACCAGTGGACCTCTCCACCCGGTTGTGTTAGGTCGGCCCAGAGGAACACTTTGGAGCAACATCCGGGCCAAACCCACAGCTACATCCACTCCGTGTAGACCCGACGCGTCCGTTTCCCCCCTCCAGGTGCCGGCGGCGGCGGCTTCCGTGAGGGGGGGGGGCACGCCCCGGAGACGCGTGCTGGGCGTTTGCAACCGCCTCAACACTTCCAAATTTGTGAGAAGCCGCCTACGCAAGATTTGACGGTATGCTAGCCCCCGGAGGCCGCCGGCCACAGTCGTAGACGTGCGAAGAGCAATCCGCGTAGAGGGAAGTGTTCAGATACTTCTCCATCACAAAAAATTATGAAAAATTACCATCAGTCCTATAGCACATGTGCCCACGTTGTGTAAAAAACTCATGATTTTATCGCGCTCCAAGTATTTAATAATATTCACGCTGCATCGTTACCGCAGAACGTCTACTACCGTTTCATTGCCGTCCGTGAGGGGGGCCACAACCCGGAGACGCGTGCCGCCTCTTCGGACATGCCACAACACCACCCCGCATGTATGAGGGCCCGGTACGACGCTCCGGTGGCATTGCTACCCCCCAGGGCCCCCGTCCCGGCTAACCCTGTAGCGTTTGACCACGGGATCTAGC
>NW_021249024.1:0-1498 GCF_002162155.2 Triticum dicoccoides | reverse complement strand
GGGTGAGCTCCAGCTCTCCGTAGCCGCTCTCCTCCGTCCATTTGGACGCCGGAGGAGCGAGCCCGAGCCCTCCGCCGCGCCTGTTGCCACCGGCGACGAACCGCCGGCGTGTTAGGCCCTGTTGACCAGGGGTTTGACCTCCCCTGGGTCATTTACATGTGGGCCCGGGGCCCTGCTAATTTAGTTTAGATGCTAATTAAATTTTAGCTAACCCACTGACTCACTGACAGGTGGGGCCCAGCCCTGTTAATTAACCCAGTTTAGTTTAATTAAATTCTAACTAAACTAATTTCACTGACATGCGGGACCCACTGTCAGGTTTGACTGGACTGTGCCACGTTGACCTGCTGACGTCATCATGACGTCAGGATGACGCAGTAATGTTTTCTGGATTTGTTTTATTCAGAAAATTCCAGAAGTTGTATAAACTTCAATGAATCATAGAAAATTAACCGTAACTCCAAATTAAATAATTTATATATGAAAAATTATCAGAAAAATTCAAGGAATCCATCTGTACCATTTTCATGCATGTTAGAACAACTTGTCACTACTGTTTAGGACAAATGAAGTGAATGGCATTTAAATAATCACATATGGAGTTTGAATTTGAACCTAGGATTCAAACCAACTCCATTTAACTTGTTGCTAGATGCATTAGCTCAAAACACCAGCATGTTGCCATGTCATAGCATGCATCATATTGTGCATTGCATTGATTGTGTTTCCTTCTGTTTGCCGGTGTTGCTCCCTCTCGATAGACGTGTACCGACGATGTGATGGATGACACCGATGAAGAGCTATATTATCTTCAGAAGTGCCAGGCAAGCAAACCCCCTTGTTCATTTCGATAAAACCCTACTCTCTCGCTCCTGCTCTCAGTTATTGCATTAGGACAACAACGATTCAACTGTTACTTGCTGCGGTAGCTGAACCCCTTTATCCTCTGCATGACCTGTCATTCCACAGTAAATAGATGAAACCCACTAGCATGAGTAGGAGTTGTTTGAGCCCTGATGTGCCTACTCATTCATGCTTGTCGTCATGCCTGCTACTGCTTAGAGTTGAGTCAAGTCTGATTCATCGGGGATGAATCAGAGGCGTGTGAACATGTCTTACTATGGGTGAACTAAGTGTGTGAACACGATTTGGTAAAGGTAGCGGTGAGAGGCCATGTAGGAGTACATGGTGGGTTGTCTCATTGCAGCCGTCCTCAGGAACCGAGTTCTGTGTTGGTGATCCATGACCAGCTACTACCACACATTGGAATGCTTAAGTGCCCCTCTCGACTTATTAATCAACTTGATCTCTGTCCAGGAGTTGCAACTAGTTTCTGGTGTTTGTAGGCAGTGTTAGTAGTCTACCAAGTGGCACCCGGTACAGGTGGGCTTGGGACAGACTAGGCACAGTGGCACGGTGTACCAAGTGGCACCCGGTTGGTGGGCTTGGGAACCCTGCTCACATCGTTTGGGGCCGTGAGCGACACCCCGGCCGGATC
>NW_021249023.1:0-1504 GCF_002162155.2 Triticum dicoccoides | reverse complement strand
GACCCAAAGCATTCCTACAGTATCCGGGAGTTGCACAATCTCATGGTCTAAGGAAATGATACTTGACATTAGAAAAGCTTTAGCAAACGAACTACACGATCTTGTGCTATGCTTAGGATTGGGTCTTGTCCATCATATCATTCTCCTAATGATGTGATCCCGTTATCAATGACATCCAATGTCCATGGTCAGGAAACCATAACCATCTATTGATCAACGAGCTAGTCAACTAGAGGCTCACTAGGGACATGTTGTGGTCTATGTATTCACACGTGTATTACGGTTTCCAATTAATACAATTATAGCATGAACAATAGACAATTATCATGAACAAGGAAATATAATAATAACCATTTTATTATTGCCTCTAGGGCATATTTCCAACAAGAAGTGAAGCCCACTCAGCAGGAGCACTGAGAGGATTCACGGTCGAGGTGCCCGAGCTACTCGGGGGAGTAACCGGTGAAACAGGGGAACTAGAACTGGCTGGAATATACGGAGCAAATCCCAGGGAGGATGGAGCAGTGACAAATCTAGTAGAGGCTAAAGCAGTACGGGCACGAGTCAGCTCTCGAGCCAGCTCGTGGATCATAAGATAGCTAGCAGTGATATAACGAGAAAGGTGGCTAGCAACACTATCAGACTCCGGATCAATGATAGGAAAATGGATGCGACCATTGTCGTGCAGAGAAGGATAGTAGTAGAAACCTGGGTGGTTTTGCATCCGGACCTCGTTGTAATGAAGCTCGACAAGGACCTCGAATGTAGCAAACTGGACAGCCTGAGAAGCGGTAGAAGCATAACCGCTCCGAGAGGTACGAGTGTAAGTGCTGGAATCAGAACTGGCACAGAGTAACCACTGCGTGATACTCATACACTGAGTCTGCTAGACGCTCCCGGTACACACAATAGGCTGGGTCATCACCGAGGGGGTACAGCTGACGCCACACGTTACGAAGGAGATGCGGCAATTTGTACGACATCAACTGCAACTGGCACGGATACGGCACCGGAGCCATCTACACTCACAACCATTAGCAGGTTAGCATAAAAATAAAACAAGTGCATGCAATGCAACAACCAGCTACAAATGCTACCGACACTCAACTAAAACTCATATCTAACATCCAGTTAACACGTCGTAGTCTAGCATGGCCTACAGTCAGCGCAGCTCTAATACCAAGTGTTGTGGCACCCCGGCTCAGAGCAACCGGTTTACCATGTATTGCCAGCCCAGAGACCATGTCTTCTAGCAACACACAACATCTTGGTACAGAAAACAACCGCTTTATTGATGCTAGAGGATCGAAGTTTATATTACAACAGGTGGTAAGGCCAAGCGGCACACTCGGTGCGGTTGAACAATATGTACATTATTTAGTGAACATGTAGGGGCCTCGATCATAACAACTACGCGGCAACGGAACAACGTCGTAGCAAAAACTCCATAGCACAGGGACACCGATGTGGACACGATCTATACTCGGACGGCACACCTTTTCAA
>NW_021249022.1:0-574 GCF_002162155.2 Triticum dicoccoides | reverse complement strand
CCCCCCCCCCTTCCAAGTAGTAGGAGTAGGAGTCAAGGAAAGGGGAGAGAGAAGAGAAGGAAGGAGGGGGCGCAGGCCCTCCCCTAGTCCAATTCGGACTAGGCCTTGGGGGGCGCCCAGCCTCTCCTCTCTCTTTCCCCTAAAGCCCAATAAGGCCCATATACTCCCCGGCGAATTCCCGTAACTCTCCGGTACTACGAAAAATACCCGAATCACTCGGAACCTTTCCGATGTCCGAATATAGTCGTCCAATATATCGATCTTTACGTCTCGACCATTTCGAGACTCCTCGTCATGTCCCCAATCTCATCCGGGACTCCGAACTACCTTCGGTACATCAAAACACATAAACTCATAATATAACCATCATCGAAATGTTAAGCGTGCGGACCCTACGGGTTCGAGAACTATGTAGACATGACCGAGACATGTCTCTGGTGAATAACCAATAGCGGAACCTGGATGCTCATATTGGCTCCCACATATTCTACGAAGATCTTTATCGGTCAAACCGCATAACAACATACATTGTTCCCTTTGTCATCGGTATGTTACTTGCCCGAGATTCGATCGT
>NW_021249021.1:0-1385 GCF_002162155.2 Triticum dicoccoides | reverse complement strand
CTTTTCAACTTGCACTTCTTTTGCAATGCGAGGATGAGCTGGTTGTCGTTGAAGAGTTTGATCAACGTTTTCTTCAGCACCATTTTCTTCAGGTGCATTAGCTCGATGTTCTTCATGTTCTGAAATGAATTCTTCAGCAGATTCTTCAGTAGGAATGACATCCTCATTAGCCTTGAACTTGATAGTTTCCTCAGGTGCTTGTTCATCTATCACAGTAGGTAGGTGCTCTCTTTGCGAGCCATTAGTTTCATCGAACCTCACATCTACAGTTTCAACAACTTTGTGAAGAACGTTGTTGAAGACTCTGTAGGTGTGCGAGTCCTTTCCGTAACCAAGCATAAAACCTTCATGTGCTTTCGGTGCAAATTTTGAGTTGTGATGAGGATCTCTAATCCAACATTTAGCACCGAAGACTTTGAAATAACTTACATTGGGTTTCTTATCAGTGAGGAGTTCATAGGCAGTCTTTTTGAAGAATTTAGGAAGATATACTTTGTTGATGATGTGGCACACAGTATCAATTGCCTCAGTCCAGAAATCACGAGGCGTTTTGTATTCATCAAGCATAGTGCGAGCCATCTCAGCAAGGGTCATGTTCTTGCGCTCCACGACGCCGTTCTATTGAGGAGTGTAAGGAGCAGATAACTCATGAGTAATACCAAGTTCATCAAGATAGTCATCGAGACCAGAATTCTTGAACTCAGTGCCATTGTCACTTCTGATGTGCTTGATCTTCACACCAAAGTTGGTTGAAGCCCTCGAGGAAAATCGTTTGAAGACTTCCTGCACTTCATGTTTGTAAGTAACAAGGTGTACCCATGTGTAACGAGAATAATCATCAACAATAACAAAGCCATATTGAGATGCTTCATTTGAGATAGAAGAATAATGATTAGAACCAAAGAGATCCATGTGAAGCAATTCAAATGGGCGAGTGGTGGTCATGATAGTCTTCGCTGGATGCTTGGCCTTGGTCATCTTCCCAGCTTCACAGGCTCCGCATAGGTGATCCTTGAGGAATTTGACATTCTCGATTCCAATGACATGCTTCTTCTTCACAAGCGTGTGCAAATTCCTCATGTCTGCATGACCAAGTTGTCGATGCCAGAGCTAGCCTTCTGAAGCTTTTGCAAGTAAGCACACGGCTGGTTGTGGTCCTGTAGAGAAATCAACAATATACAGGTCTCCTCTCCTAAAGCCTTCGAAGACTTTGGAATTGTCAGCTTCCATAACCACAACACAACAGTACTTGCCGAAGACAACAACCATATCAAGATCACAAAGCATTGATACAGACATAAGGTTGTATCCTAAGGACTCAACAAGCATGACTTTGTCCATGTGTCGATCCTTTGTAATCGCAACCTTACCTAGACCCAATACCT
>NW_021249020.1:0-2752 GCF_002162155.2 Triticum dicoccoides | reverse complement strand
TGAAGAAACCAACTTCGTCGTCAGACACATACATACATACAAGAAGCAAAAGAAGAAGAAACAGAGCTCTACATAATGTTTATATCAAATGAGCAAGACACAGGAAGCAAGACACAGAAGAATTTTAGCTTTACATAATGTTTACAAGAACATGACACCAATACAGGATTTAACTTGTCCTCAACACTGTTAACAAGGTACTGAAAGTAGCTATGTGCATCAGCCACACCAAGTCTTATCATGAATTGGTTGCTTTTACAAACTGTAATATATTTCTGGACAACAAACTAAATAGATGGCTGCCCTCAAACCGTACATCCAAACGAAGCAAACAAGTACTCTATGGAAACCTTAGAACATGCTTTATTCAGCTAATTTACAGATCAGTTGTGTACTGTCTACGAAAATAAACATTTTGGTACCCCAAAGTTGTAGATCGTGTATGATTGCCTAGTTTAAGAGCAGAATTCCAATGGAGACAATGCACATGTAGCAGGTACGTAAAAGACATTTTTCAAGAAGTTTATGAATGAGAATATTAGCCTAGTAGTAGCAGCAGCTGTGGAACTACCGCGCTAAGATATTACTCCAGATGGTTGGATGAGGTTCTGGTTTGACAACATCTCTGAAATCAAAGGTGAACAAAACCGTAGGTGTAAGCTGCCCATGGATGAGGTTCTGGTTTGACAACATCTAGCACCAAATCAGTAGCTAGATGACCACCAACAACACAAACCAGCTCGAACAAATCAACAGTCAGTCAGTCAGTTAGGTGTAAGCTGCCCATGTGTACAGAAACAAGAACATATGGATCAATATGCATTAGCAGCAACAGAAATTGACCCTAGCTAATCTGGTTGTAGCTCATCCATGGCAGGGAACCACATCACATGTCAGTCAAGGGAAATATTAGAACAGATTAGTAGTACAAGCTATCAATGATTTTCCACTTTAGAACAGGGCACATGCATCAATTTTTATAGTCAGGAACAAAGAAGACAATGATTTTCCACTTTAGTACAGTTATGGTTATCTCAAAGAATTTGTGCCTCATAAACATGCATGGAATTTCTATCTCAAAGAAGTATACATATTTAACTTGTTTAATTAGGCTAGCAGCACAAAACAACCATGCAGAAATGTCAGGGCAACAGAGCAGCAAGGTATCATGCATACCAACATAGTTAGACTGCAGATATGTTGGACCAAAAGATGTGAGCGACGGTAGACTACACCAACACTAACTAGGTAACAGAATTACTTAAGACTGTAGCTCAGGAATTCGTTATCCACGCTAATATAAAATTCGCTCAAATGGAGCCTTGGAAACACCCTTTCCCAAGTAGTAAGATCCATATATCGGCCCTCAGTTCCAAAGCTTCATAAAGACCTACAGAAGAGGGATGATTCAGACAAGATTAGTTCAACAAAAATAATACAATAACATTCAGTAAATAATGATATAAACAAGAGTTTGTGCGTTCACTAGTCAGGAACTCAGGAACCAAACCAAATTTTAAGGTTGAAAAGGAGAGAGCGACGATAATAACAAAATGCATGACAAGCAGGCAGCGTCCGACAGTTCCTCGAAGCTGCAGATTTAGCAGACTAGAAAACACAAGAAATGTATTGTTGGTTTGCCTAATCAAACTAGTAGAATCCACTGTTGACACATGAAGCACGGAGCGGAGGCGTACGAGGCTAAACATAATGATAGAGCTACGGAACTTGCTATTACAATAAGATAATACACGGGTGCCTGGATGTATCCAAAGAATCGTGCAGGTCTTTAAAGTCTGCACGTTCTAGTAAGAGAAGTGACAAAATTGATGGGAAAAGTGTATACTTTCAGGCCAAACTGATTGTTTCTATTTCGCTCACTGAATCGTAACTTCGCCTAAAATCATAACTTGCATATTCCCAGATACCAAGCATTCGAGCCTACCCCAAATTTGCATGCTCAACTGCCTAGAATATAGATGATGGGAAAATGTGGCAAGCAATCAATCCTATTTCTGCATTGAGATCCCAGACCGAATGCTGGGGTCACTGATTGATAGGCAAGAGAACGAATCATATGCAGAAGAAAACTTGAGCGACTGAAACCATACACTGTTGGCATTTGCCGTTCTTCGATACAGTGTGCTCCCATGGAATTCCCAGACTGGCTGAGGGGCAGATGTAATCCGCATCCTACCAACCTACCGGCCCACCCACCCAAAACACCTCGAATCTAGCGTGTCAGAATCCTACGGGCCCGGCGACGGCCGAATCACCAGATCGAAAACAAGCCATTGCTGCGTACGCCCTCCCTACCAGATCTAATCAAACCGGACCACAACGTACAGATTGGGGAGATGGACGGGGGATGGGCGCGTGCGGCGTACCTCGACGGTGGGTTTGCCGCGGCTGTCGAAGATCTGGCGGGACTTCACGAACTGGATCGTCCCTGCCATGGCCGGGGCCGAAGCTTGGAGAAGAAGAAGCCGTGGTAGCTACCACCTGAGTAGTACAGGCATCCTCATCGTCGGTGAGGATCCATCTTTGCGTTCATGGGTGCCTGCAGAGAGAGAGATTCAGATAGAGAAATCATGAGAAATAGAGAGTAGGGGAAGAGAGAGGCGGCCAGATCCGGCGAACGAAGCGGGCGACGCGAGCTTGGGCTAGCCGGTCATGGCGGCGTGCTGGCCGGTCGAGGCGGAGGAGGGGGCCGGGGCGAGGGAGGAGGGCCAGCAGGGAGAGCAACAGGGGG
>NW_021249019.1:0-1419 GCF_002162155.2 Triticum dicoccoides | reverse complement strand
AGCCACCACACCAGGCACCGAGCCCTGAACCCCACCTCCCGCCGAAGCCAGAGCACAATCCTTCATCAGCTCCTGCTCAGCAGGAGAGAGCCCATCCCACGCAGACTGGGTGAAGCGGGGGTCCGTACCATTCAGCGAGTCCTCAGGAACCCCCCCCCCCCGCCCTCCCTGCTCTTGTCATCATCACCCGAAGCCGGGGGAGGAGGAGGGGGAGGAGGAGCGGCCGAGCCAGGAGCACCTTCCACCCGAACACGAAGACGATAGCCACCAGCCGCCGGGAAAACATCAACAGAACCACGGATGCAGATCGGATCCACGCACCACACACGAAGGCGAGCAGGGCCAAGAACAGACAGCGAAGCAAGATCAACCTTAATAGGTTTCCCGATTAGCACCCCAAAGGCCATCAAGAAGGACGCAGTGCGCAAGCTAGGAGGCACATCATCAATGAGCACCCAGACATCAGATAGAGGAGAGATGTTCTTAGATCCGTTGGAAGCAGCTTTGACCGAAACTACAAGTTGATTCACAGGGAGAGTGAAACTGGTACAGGAAGACATCATGCGTAGACTCTCTTTAGAGGGGAAAGTGGCCGCAAACTCAAAATCAGAAAGTTGGCGGATCTGCCAGTCCCAACCACCTTCATCCCACATACGAAGTTCATCCAAGAGGGCTTGCGGAGAGATGCGCTTGTCTTGAACAGATATGACACCCACACTAGACAAGGAGGGAATGGGAGCAGCTGCGGGGACTTCCTTGTCCATGGCAAAAAAGGAGCAGCCAGGGAGGCCAGTCCCATAGTGGACGAAGGAGGGGGGCTTGATCCTACTTTGACAGTCCACCGTTAGGTGTCCATCCTCCCTACAAATGAGGCAGAATGGAGGATTCTCGCATCGAGACTAGAAGTGGCCAGGGCGATGACACGCGAAGCAGGTGAGGATGGGATTGGAGACCTGGGAGTGAGATGGATTGCGATTCGCGCCACGAGAAGGCGGCGGAGGGAGGATGCCATCACCAGGGGGACCACCGACGGCACCCGCACCAGCACCACGCCCCGCCGCAGGACCGACCGGACACCGGGCAGGGGCCCCGGAGCCACCACATGGGAGCCAGCGAGGAAGGAGACGAGGAGGGGCCCGAAGATCCCGCCCGGCTCCGCCGCGCCGCCTGTTCCGAAGGGTCAACCACAGGCACCGGAGCAGCGGTCGCCAGGGGCGGAGGAGCCACCGGCCCGGATCCAGACGCACGCGGCGACGCGGCGCC
The DNA here is from genome assembly GCF_002162155.2 of Triticum dicoccoides. Taxonomy (NCBI): domain Eukaryota; kingdom Viridiplantae; phylum Streptophyta; class Magnoliopsida; order Poales; family Poaceae; genus Triticum; species Triticum dicoccoides. The sequence continues at coordinate 156 of NW_021249019.1, read as the reverse complement.
CGCCTCCGACCGCGAGGCCTGGAGCTTGGCGCGGAGCGACGCCTCATACTCCAGATCTGCAGCGGCGTCGCCAGAACCGTCCCGCCCCCGCTTGAGGCCGGAGACAGCCTCACTGGAAGACCCGCGGGAGCGGTCCATCGCCGCCACCGACGCGAA
>NW_021249018.1:0-1419 GCF_002162155.2 Triticum dicoccoides | reverse complement strand
AGCCACCACACCAGGCACCGAGCCCTGAACCCCACCTCCCGCCGAAGCCAGAGCACAATCCTTCATCAGCTCCTGCTCAGCAGGAGAGAGCCCATCCCACGCAGACTGGGTGAAGCGGGGGTCCGTACCATTCAGCGAGTCCTCAGGAACCCCCCCCCCCCGCCCTCCCTGCTCTTGTCATCATCACCCGAAGCCGGGGGAGGAGGAGGGGGAGGAGGAGCGGCCGAGCCAGGAGCACCTTCCACCCGAACACGAAGACGATAGCCACCAGCCGCCGGGAAAACATCAACAGAACCACGGATGCAGATCGGATCCACGCACCACACACGAAGGCGAGCAGGGCCAAGAACAGACAGCGAAGCAAGATCAACCTTAATAGGTTTCCCGATTAGCACCCCAAAGGCCATCAAGAAGGACGCAGTGCGCAAGCTAGGAGGCACATCATCAATGAGCACCCAGACATCAGATAGAGGAGAGATGTTCTTAGATCCGTTGGAAGCAGCTTTGACCGAAACTACAAGTTGATTCACAGGGAGAGTGAAACTGGTACAGGAAGACATCATGCGTAGACTCTCTTTAGAGGGGAAAGTGGCCGCAAACTCAAAATCAGAAAGTTGGCGGATCTGCCAGTCCCAACCACCTTCATCCCACATACGAAGTTCATCCAAGAGGGCTTGCGGAGAGATGCGCTTGTCTTGAACAGATATGACACCCACACTAGACAAGGAGGGAATGGGAGCAGCTGCGGGGACTTCCTTGTCCATGGCAAAAAAGGAGCAGCCAGGGAGGCCAGTCCCATAGTGGACGAAGGAGGGGGGCTTGATCCTACTTTGACAGTCCACCGTTAGGTGTCCATCCTCCCTACAAATGAGGCAGAATGGAGGATTCTCGCATCGAGACTAGAAGTGGCCAGGGCGATGACACGCGAAGCAGGTGAGGATGGGATTGGAGACCTGGGAGTGAGATGGATTGCGATTCGCGCCACGAGAAGGCGGCGGAGGGAGGATGCCATCACCAGGGGGACCACCGACGGCACCCGCACCAGCACCACGCCCCGCCGCAGGACCGACCGGACACCGGGCAGGGGCCCCGGAGCCACCACATGGGAGCCAGCGAGGAAGGAGACGAGGAGGGGCCCGAAGATCCCGCCCGGCTCCGCCGCGCCGCCTGTTCCGAAGGGTCAACCACAGGCACCGGAGCAGCGGTCGCCAGGGGCGGAGGAGCCATTGGCCCGGATCCAGACGCACGCGGCGACGCGGCGCCCGCCTCCGACCGCGAGGCCTGGAGCTTGGCGCGGAGCGACGCCTCATACTCCAGATCTGCAGCGGCGTCGCCAGAACCGTCCCGCCCCCGCTTGAGGCCGGAGACAGCCTCACTGGAAGACCCGCGGGAGCGGTCCATCGCCGCCACCGACGCGAA
>NW_021249017.1:0-896 GCF_002162155.2 Triticum dicoccoides | reverse complement strand
GTATCTATAATTTTTTATTGTTCCATGATATTATATTATCCATCTAGGATGTTTTATATGCATTTATATGCTATTTTATATGATTTTTGGGACTAACTTATTAACCTAGAGCCCAGTGCCAGTTTATGTTTTTTCCTTGTTTTTGAGTTCTATAGAAAAGGAATACCAAACGGAGTCCAATTGACGTGCCAATTTCTGATGATTTTTTATGGACCAAAAGAAGCCCCCGAAGTAAAATAGTTGGGCCAGAAGAGTCCTGAGCCATCCATGAGGGTGGAGGGTGCGCCCTACCCCCCTAGACGCGCCCCCTGCCTCGTGGATGACTTGGAGACCTCCCTGACGTGAGACCGACGCCAAAAAATCCTATAAATACAGAAACCCCCGAAAAGAAACCTAGATCAGGAGTTCCGTCGCCGCAAGCCTCTGTAGCCACCAAAAACTAATCGGGACCCTGTTCCGGCACCCAGCTAGAGGGGGGAATCATCACCAGTGGCCATCTTCATCATCCCGGCGCACTCCATGACGAGGAGGGAGTAGTTCACCCTCGGTGCTGAGGATATGTACCAATAGCTATGTGCTTGATCTCTCTCTCTCTCTCTCTCTCTCTCTCTCTCTCTCTCTCTCGTGTTCTTGATTTGGAACGATCTTGATGTACCGCGAGCTTTGCTACTATAGTTGGATCTTATGATGTTTCTCCCCCTCTACCTTCTTGTAATAGATTGAGTTTTCCCTTTGAAGTTATCTTATCAGATTGAGTCTTTAAGGATTTGAGAGCACTTGATGTATGTCTTGCGTGGGATACCCGTGGTGACAATGGGGTATTCTATTGATTCACTTGATGTATGTTTTGGTGATCAACTTGCGGGTTCCGTGACCTTGGGAATCTATGCATAGGG
>NW_021249016.1:0-401 GCF_002162155.2 Triticum dicoccoides | reverse complement strand
AAAGCCCTTTTTTACCGCCGGCGTCCAAAAATCAGCCCAGTCGCGCCCAAAGAAACCCAAATTTCGTTGGTTAGGGCCAAAATTGGCGGGCGCCGGGGGAAGCGCTTTTGGCGTGAAAGACCTGCGGTTCGTCTTCCTTGTCGCCTCGTTTCCCGCAGGAAATCAATGCCGAGGCTGCCGCCGGTCAGCCTTCCGCTGATTCCCCACGGGCGGCGCAGTGATGGCCCGACGACGCGCGGTCCCCCTCCCGGCACGCGTACACACGTATGCCCCCCGGCGGCTATAAAAAGCTACCCCTCCTCGCCGGTGGACACACTCTCCTTCGCCCGCAATCCCTCTCCCCTCGTCACCGCTCCATCCCGTTTACCGAAAAAGGCTTTCGCCCCGCTTTATATATAAAG
>NW_021249015.1:0-2001 GCF_002162155.2 Triticum dicoccoides | reverse complement strand
TGGTGGGATGTATGTGTGTTTCCGGGGGAGGTGGATGGCAGAGTCTGGTGGTGCCACACCTGTCGGCCAGGCTCGAAGCACCGTGGAGGTGGAGGAGCTATGCTTGGTTATGAGGGCGTGGTGGCTGGCGGTTCTGTTCTGGTGGCACTGGCCAGTGCTACTTCTTGAGGTTGCGTTGTTTTTTCCCTTGAAGAGGAAAGGGTGACACAACAAAGTATAGATAAGTATTTCCCTAAGTTTGAGAATCAAGGTATCAATCCAGTAGGAGACAACGCACAAATCACCGAATACCTGCACAAACAATCAAACAACTTGCACCCAACGCGATAAAGGGGTTGTCAAACCCTTCACGGTTACTTGCAAAAGTGAGATCTGATAGAGATAGATAAACGATAAGGTAAATATTTTTGGTATTTTTGGTTTATAGATCGGAAAGTAAAAGATTACAAAATAGTAGATCAGAAACGTATATGATGGAAAATAGACCTGGGGGCCATAGGTTTCACTAGAGGCTTCTCTCAAGATAGCAAATAATACGGTGGGTGAACAAATTAATGCCGAACAATTGATAGACACTAGTAGAAAAAGGGCCTAATGTTCAACTCATTAGTCCCGGTTTGTATTTAAGCCGGCACTGCCTATTCCAACGGCTAGGCAGGCCGCTCTCATTAGTATCGGTTCGTGGCGAACCTTTAGTACCGGTTCGTGCCACGAACCTAAAGAGGCTATGGCAGGCTGGGCCCCACCAACCCCTTTAGTACCGGTTCATGCCACAAACGGGTACTAAAGTTTTTTAGTTGATTCGCCGCGCATCGGTTTTTTAGCCCCACCTCGCTCGCTAACAGGCTTTTTACCACCTTGAATATGTTACTTCTCAAACTATCACAACCACTTGGTCTTCACTGAACTCTATGTGTAGGATTTGTGACCGCAATAGGAATCTTCGTCGGTTCATAAGACGGGGAAGATTCGTATTAACAATTCAGATTCTACACAAAAAGATCATTGATGATCAATATATTTTTATGTATATTTTTACACGTTTACATGGACGAAAACTCATCTGTTACACTGACACTTCATTTTTTTTAAACTTATTACAACTCCAGATTTTTTTGTGTTCAGTATGCACCATTCAAAGCCACGTCATTAACTTTCAACCCTTTCTGACATCATTTGCTATTTTTCATGGATTTACTGATTTTTTAGCTAAATGACCCTGAAATTGAAAAGCAATACAAATGAACTCTGAAAAGGTTGAAACTTGGCATGGTATCATCATTTCACCCATATAGCATGTGCAAAAAACTAGAGATGGTTATGGCAAAAACTGGATGCACTTCGTGTACAAACTGAACAATCTCTTTCGAAGTATTAGGGTTTCGGACGAAAACTCATCTGTTACGCCGGCACTTCATTTTTTAAACTTATTACAACTCCAGACTTTTTTGCGTTCAGTATGCATCATTCAAAGCCACGTCATCAACTCTCAACCCTTTCTAACATCATTTGCTATTTTTCATGCATTTACTGATTTGTTTTGAGCTAAATGACCCTGAAATTGAAAATCACTATAAATGAACACTGAAAAGGTTGAAACTTGGAATGGTATCATCATTTCACCCACATAGCATGTGCAAAAAACTAAAGAGGATATGCACCATTCAAAGCCACATTATCAAATTTGAAAACTACTCGCACTAACAGAAAGTTTGTAATTTTTTGTACCTAAAGCAAAAATATTAATAAAGAAACTCTAAATACAGCAAAAAACTACTCAGAATAAAATAAAAGAAAATAAATAAAGAAGAAAACAAAAAACTATATATATAAAAATATTTGTGCGCTGCCCAGTGGGCCTGTTCGGCCTTGGGCGTGGATGCAGGCCCATAAGGCTTAGCAGGCTCACAGGGCAGCGCGACAAAGTTAGGCTAGAAGCCTGCTTTAGAGAGGAGTTCGAAAGAGCAGTCGCGGCTGAGTTTATAAACCAGTGCGACTGGC
>NW_021249014.1:0-1056 GCF_002162155.2 Triticum dicoccoides | reverse complement strand
TCTACTAATATTACCAATTCTTTGACATTCATCGCAAGATAGAACAAACTTACGGGCATCCTTGAAGAGTAGGCCAATAAAAACCAGATTGCAATACCTTATGTGAAGTCCTATCTCCAGCATGGTGTCCTCCATAAGCTTCGGAGTGACACTTGTGTAGGATCTGTTCCTGTTCATGCTCAGGTACACAACGTCTAATGACACCATCTACTCCTTTATAGAGATGTGGGTCATCCCAAAAGTAATGTCGCAAGTCATAGAAAAACTTCTTCTTTTGTTGGTATGTGAAGCTAGGTGGTATAAATTTAGCAACAATATAATTAGCGTAATCAGCATACCATGGAGTGCTACGAGAAGTGCTTACGACATTTAATTGTTCATCAGGAAAGCTATCATCAATATGTAGTGGGTTATCAAGAACATTCTCTAACCTAGACAAGTTATCTGCAACGGGGCTCTCAGATCCCTTTCTATCAACAATATGTAAATCAAATTCTTGAAGCAGAAGAACCCATCTAATAAGTCTAGGTTTTGTGTCCTTCTTTTCCATAAGATATTTAATAGCAGCATGATCAGTGTGAATAGTTACTTTAGAATCAACAATATAAGGTCTAAACTTATCACAAGCAAACACAACTGCTAAAAGTTCCTTTTCAGTAGTAGCATAATTTCTTTGAGCATTATCTAGAGTCTTACTAGCATAATGGATAACATTCAATTTCTTATCAACTCTTTGCCCTAGAACAGCACCTACAGCATAATCACTAGCATCACACATAATTTCAAAGGGTAAATACCAATCAGGTGGCTGAACAACAGGTGCAGAGGCTAATGCTTTCTTAAGTATTTCAAATGCTTCTACACAATCATCATCAAAGACGAACGGTATATCTTTTTGTAATAAATTAGTCAGAGGCCGAGAGATTTTTGAGAAGTCCTTAATGAACCTCCTATAAAATCCGGCGTGACCATGGAAACTTCTTATACCTTTGATGTCCTTGGGACATGGAATCTTTTCAATAGCATCAACATTGGCCTTATCAACTTCAATACCTC
>NW_021249013.1:0-1566 GCF_002162155.2 Triticum dicoccoides | reverse complement strand
ACGCGACGACGTCCGCCTCGACTCGCGTTACGCTAAGACAGGGTGGCAGTGGTGCAAGTGCTCGTCTCGTCGTCCGTCGTCGCTACCGCGATGACGTCCGCCTCGAGTCGAGTTACGCTAAGACAAGGTGGCAGTGGTGTCACGTGCTTGTCTCGGCGTCCGTCGTCACGGTGGCAGTGGTGTCACGTGCTTGTCTCGGCATCCGTCATCGGTACCGCGACGACGTACGCCTCGACTCGCGTTACGCTAAGACAGGGTGGCAGTGGTTTCACGTGCTCGTCTCGGTGTCCGTCGTCGCTACCGCGACGACGTCCGCCTCGACTCGTGAGACGCTAAGACAGGGTGGCAGTGGTGTCACGTGCTCATCTCGGCGCCCGTCTGTCACATCCCTAGCTTCTGGCATTGCTCTAGGCTAGCTTCATGTGTGCATCATGTCTATATTTTTGAAACTTGAATTGAGGAATATTGGAAGCCTCAAAACCCTAAATAAAAGAGGGGCAAAAACCCTAGAAATCTCATTCATTGCTCCAAAAGGCTCTTCTTAAATGTTTGATAATTTTTGGTAAGGGTTCTGGTCCCAACCAAAATATTGAACATTTTTAAGGATTTATTTTTGGGACTTTGAATTTAAATCATTAGCTATTTGAATTTGAATTATATTCATATAATTAGAATATAATTTCAAATACCTCTGAAATATTTTATGAGTTTTTGGAAAAGTCCATCTAGCAACATAAATTATTCAGAGGATATTTGGCACTGTTTTGAATTTGTTTAAATTTGAAAAACAGTGGCAAAAGAATTAAAAGAAAACAAAACAGAACAGAAATAAAAAAAAATAGAACAGAGTCTTACCTGGGCCTTACCTGGCTGGCCCAGTGGACAGCCCAGCCCACTGGCCTGGTGCCAGTCGTCCTCTACCTCTGCCAGTAGGCAGAGGAGGGAGACAGCGCACGCGCGCGCCGTGGCGACACGCCACCTCCCTGCCTGCCTGCGTCCCTCGCCACCGCGACGCCTCGGGCCTTCTCCTCGGCGCCGCCTCGAACCCCTGGACCCCCTCACTCGTCCCCTTCGTCTCTCCTTCGCCTCTCCCTCTCGCACACCCGAACGCCTCCGCCGCCGCCTCTCGCAACCACCGCAACCTCAGCCACTCCCTCGCCCCCTCTCTGCGTACCCGAACTCCGCCCTGACCCCGTGGGGCTACCCACCGACGCACGCGATCAGAGGAGGCCGAAATCGACCGGAGCATCATCGTCTTCACCTCCGGTGCCCGGAGATCGACTCCACCGATTCGGCGCGTCCAGAGCTTCCCCGACTTCGTCGTCTCCTCCGCTAGCCCCTCCGTGAGCTCTCCTATGTTTCCCCTCTCTCCCGGTTGGTTTTCCCGTGCAGTAGCCATGCTAGCCACCGTACCGAGCGCCGCCGTCCGCCATGGACGCCGGGCGTGGCACTGACGTGCTGTTGCGGCCAGTCCGACGAGCCTAGCGTGCTCCTAGCTGCCCCAGGAGTCCGCATAACCCCTCAGCCAGCCCTCTAGCGCCCCGAACCCTCGCTCCGCCCAAACCC
>NW_021249012.1:0-679 GCF_002162155.2 Triticum dicoccoides | reverse complement strand
TAGTGATCCACGCCCGGTACATCTTGACCACCAAGGGCTTGTCTCAGATCTATAGAAGTTGCTGCTACTGCTGCTGCTGCAGGTGGAACAGGAAGAAGCCCTCATGGCTGCTGCACATCTGAAGTGGTGAGCGCCACCCCATTTTTTTGGTACTGTGAAGTGTTAGTTGGTACTGTGAAGTGTTAGTTGATGGTTGATTAGTATGTTAATCAAAGTATTCTTACATGCTGTGAATATATACTGCAAAACACCAGAGTTGATCATTAAAACATATGTCGCTCCTATTTTGTGTGTGAAAATGTACCAGTTATCTGCAATACAAACTAGACATGATCCAGCTCTTGCTTCTAAAGGAACATAGTATAAATTTAGACCTCGTGTGTGATGCTATAGATTTATAAATTTTGCTTTGTCTTATTCCCGAGCTGGCACTATAAATTTTGCTTTGTCTTGTTGATAATGCCATATGTCTTATGCAATCAGATTACATTTTTGTTTGTTATGGTAATATAAAAAATATCCGTGCTGTCAAAATTTACACAGTGTGTGCCTTTCATTTCTTTAGTTTGATTGTTTCCCTTGTATTCAATATGCTTCTAATGGCTGATCCTTCCATTTTTGTTGTGGCATCTTATTTTCACATGTGTTGTGTGTTCTAGAAGATGGAAGAGGAAGAAAA
>NW_021249011.1:0-392 GCF_002162155.2 Triticum dicoccoides | reverse complement strand
AACCTTTTTTATCAGAGGCCTCTTTGTGTGGTCTGGATGCACGCAGATCATACCTACCTCGATGCATCTCCTTATTTGTTCGCAAACTGTCTCCACGGATACATACCCTGGTGATCTCTGCAACACTTTTCTCCATTTCTCAAGCGTCTGTGGAATCAAAACAAAAATCAACAATGTTATTGTGCAAAAGGTACAATGCAACATCGTGTCTCTGACACAAAGACCTTCGTCATAAATGTGAGACATAATTTCCTTACAAGCTCGATGTAGTCATCTGAAGGTGTTCTTGTAACGTCTGGGTAGTCCCTTTGTCCTGTTACTACCTCCAAGATTATTACTCCCAAACTAAATATGTCTGACATTGGTGTAATTTTACCTTCAAGTATAAATTC
>NW_021249010.1:0-1443 GCF_002162155.2 Triticum dicoccoides | reverse complement strand
AGCAATCTGACGAGCTTGGTGCTGGGTGATTGGTGCATGGCTGCTGACTTCTACCCACTGTTCCGTATTGTCCATCGCTCGCCCATGCTGAAAGAGCTAACTGTTAAGCTCAAGATGGTAATACTTCTCCCAGATATGTATGTCTAGCTGGCACTGCTTTGCTACAGCATCAGAATGATCAAAGCTGATACTCCCGTGTGGTTTTGACACGCCGCAGGAGCACTGTGAAACACGCAAGGAGGTTGAATCTGCTTCATTACCATCAAGGCGAGCACCGGCAATCAGGGGCTATCCTCGTATCGAGAGAATCAAGATATGCTGCAGCAAAGATGATCCTAGGATCGGTACGTTGGTGCAGGCGCTGCTACCGATCTTCATCCCAGACGGGAAAATCAGTATCGAGGGTTACTAATCATGTTTGTGTTAAGGCCTTGTTTTCGGACCTGTCCCCCTCTTGCCACATTTGGTTAGTGCTAAGTTTGTCAAGAGCTGCGCTTTACCCTTTTCTAGACGCCGACATTAACTGGAGAGGGGGGAGCTGATATTCTTCTTCTGTTTGGCTAAATCTGTCCAGACATTACACATTCTTGTGTTTACACTTAAGTTAATCATGTTTCAGATCTGGGGTACGTGTGTTGAGGCATTCTGGCACAGAAATTTGACTAACATGAATCATGTGACACCCTTTAGATCATGGTACAAATTTTGAAATAGTGGTTTAAGTGGTTTAATTGCAATTCCTACTTTTAGGAATTACTTTGTAATTTTTTGGATCTTCATCCAAAACATTGTATTTGTAGTTACAAGTATTTCTAAAAAAGATAAAAATAAAAGGCGGTATCAAATAATTGATATAAATCGTTTTAAGGCATCCTGCCTTAGACACTTAGGTGATAAGGCGCCGGTGGTGCTCGCCTTAGGTCGCCTTACCTCCTTATATAACACTTGATTTGTCACTAGCCATGACTTGCTAAGAGCAACTCTAAAAGATTCCCTAAACAGAGAGCTTTAGAATGGCTTCTCCTTCAAAGGTTTTGAAGCCCTCCACTTTCTCAGATTCTCTAAAACTATAACCTTTTATATACTCCCTATGTCCCATAATATAAGAACGTTTTCCAAACTATGTTAGTTTGAAAAACGTTCTTATATTATGGAACGGAGGAAGTAGTTCTTATGTCGCATGGACCTCACTTGTCAGCGGGTTACACATTTAGGCCCTCTTTAATTCGCAGGATTCTCAAAAGGCAGGAATAGAATGAATACACGACTGGAGTGGTATGCTCATTTGAATTTGAATCCTACAGGACTAGTGTAGAGTGTTTGATGCCACAAAAAAAATCTAAAAAGAGGTAGGAGTGGCGGATATTGTTTTTGGCTCTAGGGAGTATATGCTCATGCGCGCCAAAAATATATTTTGCCAAGTTCAAATTTGTTTGAATATAT
>NW_021249009.1:0-1276 GCF_002162155.2 Triticum dicoccoides | reverse complement strand
GAACAAGATGTCATTGCCACACCGTCTGCAAGACTAGTAAATTTCATAACATCTCAGAAACAAGTATCAACAAGAACTTATGACATATATGCAGTAGTAGATAGAGCAGGAATCTTTCATTGAATTAACATCACTGAATATTTACTCAAAAGCTCATGAAGTCATGATATAAGAGGCAGTAGCACTGCTCTCTTCCTGTCACATATTATACATTCATACCCATCCATATAACACAAAAGCTAGGAAGCAGAAATATCAGAGAGAAAGCAAACTGAAGATGATTCAAGTCTAGAGTCTTGCCCATTTGAATGAGAGGAATCAGAACACTTGCTGCCTCTGAGTGATAGAACTCGGCATGGCTCAACTTCAATGAACGACAGTACCATGTATATTTTGGACAATGCTACAACTATACACGAAGTAGTAACATATCATGATGTTTGGCAGCTGGTCTGTGACGTGAGAGTTTAAAGGAAGAGTGCAAGTAGTCTTTCCGGATAGCAAGCAAGATAGAAATAAAATACCTGATTTTACAAAAAGGCTTGGTGCGGAAAAGAAAAGAGGGCGGCCTAGGGGAAACCCTACGGTTTCCGGGACAAAAATAGGGAGACCTCATCCATGAGTGTCCCGAAAGTAGGTGGGAGTAACCATGGAGGCAAAATAGAAAAAAATACCATAGGGGAAAACCTTATGAGCACAGGTTCTCCGCCAGCACCATGTGGTTTAGAAAATCATGAGGCACAAGAGTACTACGCTAAGAGCATCTCCAGCCGTTCGGCCCCCGGGGCACCGAAAAAGAGCGGCCTGGAGGTGCGCCGGCGATAAACTCGGCGCTGGGTGCGGTTCGGCACCCAGCCGTCGCCCCCAGGTCGCCGCCAGGCGCCGATTTCGGTCCAGTGTTCGGCCCAATTATGTCCAAAAACGGTCCGATATTTGCGTGAATCGGCCCATATTCGGCGCGGTTCGGCGTGTTTCGGCGTGAATTTTCGTATACAAATAGAAATCAATTAGTTTGTCACATAGTTCGGCATGTTTCTGCGTGTTTCATCACATAAATCAAATAGTTCAACAAATAGTTCACATCGTCAAATAGTTCAACAAAGTAGTTCAATACAAATTATATAGTTTAACAAATAAAAACTCAAGTTTCATCACACGTCATTCCTGGCCTCGCCCTTGAGCCTCCATAGGTGCTCCACCAGATCGTGTTGCAGTTCTTGATGCACCTGTGGTCTCGGATCTCCTGGCGCATATTGAGGTAGTCAGTCCAGTTTGC
>NW_021249008.1:0-530 GCF_002162155.2 Triticum dicoccoides | reverse complement strand
TAGATAGATAGATAGATCGATGCGTTCAGTTCATTGCCCAAAGTTGTCCACCAATCCGGCACATGTAAATATTGCAAAGACCATATGTGAACTTTTGGCATCTATCATTTGGCAAGAGTAATAAGAAATGGCACGGGTCGTGTCAGCAAAATAAAAATAAAAATATTGTCTTGGTTGGCTGAAATGTGAAAAAGACGGAGAAAGCGACTCATTTTTGCACCAGCATTTGGTTTAAACCAAACCAGTTCGAGTAAATTGCATAAAACCACCATTTTGAGGGCTAGGTTTGTGAAAAACACTAGGATGCAGATTCGCTGCAGAAAGCACCACGTCTAGCGTAATTGTTTTGCAAAAACCACTGATCGGCGGATCAGGCCGTGTTAAGTGAGTTTATGACAAGTGGGGCCCTTTTTTTGCCTACGTGGCACTCCAGGCCGTCCCGACAGTTGGCAGACAGCGTTAGACGGCGAGTTAGGTCTCGTCTTTAGTCATCCCCGCATCCATCTCCTTTTCCCCATTCTTCTTCCCCC
>NW_021249007.1:0-499 GCF_002162155.2 Triticum dicoccoides | reverse complement strand
GACGCCCGCGTGACCCAGATCTTGACCCCTTTGGGTCTCATCTAGGGTGGGGCGAGCCGGTTGTCCTTTGCGCGGCGACGACGCTCCCTGGAGGTGGAGGTGGTGCGTCAACGGTCTCCGGGCGATGGCGGCGCTGTCAGTCTACATGCTGGAATGCTGGCGGCAAGGGGCTTCATGGGCCCGTCTGCGCCCGGCTAGGCCAGTAGCGCCCTGGTTTGTCCTTGTTCGTCGCATCCGGTCGGCTACACGGTGGCGGTGGAGGAAGTTCCCTCTTGCTTGGCTGCATTGCAAGTACCCTCGATTCCGGTGTCCCCTCTTCCTTCCTCTAGGCCCCGTGTCGGTAGCCACACTGAGACGATGAGGATGGCTCCAAGACCATGGTGGCGCATGCTTGTGGGCGGCAAGCTGGGTGGAGCTCGTTGAAGCGTCATGGGTGGTGGCGGTTGTTTTAGGCCGGGAGAAATCCCTCGCAGCTCGTCCGGCACTAATACTGTGACAC
>NW_021249006.1:0-1116 GCF_002162155.2 Triticum dicoccoides | reverse complement strand
ACAGCGCTGACCGGAGGGGTGGGCTGTGATGCGGTAGGCACGTGGCCGGGTATACCGGGCGCCCGTTTGGTGTCACGGAACCCTGTTCACATCGTTTGGGGCTGTGAGCGAAACTCCGACCGGATCTCCTCATGGATGGAACCCGAATAGGCGATAAACCTGGACTAGAGACTTGAGTGTTTAGGTAGGTCGTGGTCTACACCCACGTCGGCTTTCGCTTGAAGTCTGCCGAGCACATGTCGTGTGCAGACGCTAAGTGGTGGAAACATGTATGAAGAAGTACACCCCTGCAGGGTTAACATCATCTATTCGAATAGCCGTGTCCACGGTAAAGGACTTCTGGGTTGCTTATATCAGTTCATAGACAAGTGAAAGTGGATACTCTAAAATACGCAAGATAAGCGTGAGTGCTATGGATGGCGCTCTCGTAGGGAGACGGGAGCGGATCCATAGTGGTGTATTGATATGGGGGATATGTGGACTCGTGTGCGCCACCTCAAAGGAGTTACATTGCAGTCGTAGTTCAGGATAGCCACCGAGTCAAAGCTGGCTTGCTGCAGTTAAACCCCACCATCCCCTTTGTTGATAATGATGCATATGTAGTTAGTTCTGATGTAAGTCTTGCTGGGTACATTTGTACTCACATTTGCCTATTTTATGTTTTTGCAGAGAGACTTCGGTCTCACTAGTAGTTTCGCGTGGACTTCGACGTTTAGCTTGTTACCTCAGCTACGATCTTGTGCCCCGGCAGGATCTGGTAGATAGTCAGGCTTCTCAGCCTTTTTCAGTTATAGATGTCTGTACCCAGACATGATAGCTTCCGCTTGTGCTTTGATTTGTATGCTCTGATTGTTGGGTCATGAGACCCATGTTTGTAATATCTCGCTCCTCGGAGCCTATTGAATAAATTACTTGAGTCGTAGAGTCATGTTGTGATGCCATGTTGTATTTGCACATATCGAGCATATTGTGTGTATGTTATTGAAATGCTTGGTATGTGTGGGATCTGACCATCTAGTTGTTTATCTTTAGTAGCCTCTCTTACGGGGAAATGTCTCCTAGTGTTTCCACCGAGCCATGGTAGCTTGCTACTGCTCCGGAACACTTAGGCTGGCC
>NW_021249005.1:0-406 GCF_002162155.2 Triticum dicoccoides | reverse complement strand
CTATGATCTTGAGAAAGTAGAAAGAACAAAAGAGTTCATATTGATCTTATGGATAGTGATAACTTCACACATAGAAAGTATGAGGCATAAAAATTGTTGAGAGTTGATGAACGTAGCCTTGGTCATCGTTGCAATTAATAGGAAGTGATAAGGAAAGAGGGGTTACATATAGATATATTATCTTGGACATCTTTTATGATTGTGAAGCACTCATTAAGTATGACATGCTAAAAGAGTTGATGTTGGACAAGGAAGACAATGTAATGGTTTATGTTTTCCGACATCTCAGTTAAAGTATATTGTCATTGACCTTCCAAACATGTTGAGCTTGCCTTTCCCCTCTTGCTAGCCAAAATTCCTTGCACCAAGTAGAGATACTACTTGTGCTTCCAAATATCCTCAAACC
>NW_021249004.1:0-1001 GCF_002162155.2 Triticum dicoccoides | reverse complement strand
TTGTAACTTAGGCGAGCACTGGGCTGCAGCTAAGCCCCCGAGTGAGAGGGTTGCTCTTCATTCGGTAGGATTTTTGTAACTTAGGCGAGCACTGGGCTGCAGCTAAGCCCCCGAGTGGAAGGCTGGCTTACCACTCGGTAGGATTTTTATAACTTAGGCGAGCACTGGGCTGCAGCTAAGCCCCCAAGTGGAAGGCTGGCTTACCACTCGGTAGGATTTTTATAACTTAGGCGAGCACAGGGCTGCAGCTAAGCCCCCGAGTGGAAGGCTGGCTTACCACTCGGTAGGATTTTTACAAACTTAGGCGAAACGGATTCGCAGCTAAGTCACCCACTGAGGGGGAATTTTATTGGACAATAAAAAGCGACAGAAATTATGGAGGGACTATGACACTATTATTTTGAGGTCCATGAACTACAGAAGTACTTTATTGCAACTCATCCGAGTGATAAAACTTAAGTGTAAAATGGGCGGAGTAGCTCCGCGTTCCAAGCTCGGGGCTCGCCGATATTATGCTTGACGTTGTAAAGACGGTACGCCCCGTTGTGGAGAACCTTGGTGACGATGAAGGGGCCTTCCCAAGAAGGAGCAAGCTTGTGTGGTTTGTGCTGATCCACTCGGAGAACCAAATCTCCTTCCTGGAAGGCTCGACCTCTCACATTTCTGGCGTGGAAACGACGCAAATCTTGTTGGTAGATGGTCGACCGGATCAGAGCCATCTCCCTTTCTTCCTCTAAAAGGTCGACTGCGTCTTGCCGCGCTTGTTCAGCCTCTGCTTCGTTGTAGATTTCAACTCGAGGAGCATTGTGGAGAAGATCACTCGGCAAGACTGCTTCAGCTCCGTAGACCAAGAAGAATGGAGTTCTTCCGGTCGACCGATTAGGTGTGGTCCGCAGTCCCCAGAGTACTGAGGGAAGTTCGTCGACCCAAGCTCCAGCCGCGTGTTTGAGATCACGCATCAGTCGAGGCTTCAATCCCTTAAGAATCAGTCCATTAGCTCG
>NW_021249003.1:0-913 GCF_002162155.2 Triticum dicoccoides | reverse complement strand
TTCCTACACTGCCGGTGGTGACCACCGCAACTCCGCCACCATGGATGTAGCAAATTACCTCGCTGATAGTAGCAAAATCAGACGACGGTTGCAGCAAAAAGAAATTTGGTCGCCGACATCGCAGCTCCGCCACCATGGATGTAACAAATTACCTCGCCGATAGTAGCAAAATCAGACGACGGTTGCAGCAAAAAATGTCACCGTCGTCGCGGGGGCGCAGGTCCGCCATGATGAATGAAGCAAAATCGTTTGCCGGTTGCAGCTTTTTGCGCCGCTGCTTCCAGCCTTTTGCTTCGATGGTTCCAACATTGGCAGCGACGGCGCGGTTGCAGCTCGCCGACCACCGATTGTAGCACCTCCGACCGTCGATTGGCCGCTGTGCAGGTAGCTTTTTCATTGGCCGCTTCCAGCAAAAACCTAGCCCGTTGCAGCACCAGAGCCTGCCATCTCCGTCACCGGCAACGCTGGTTTGCAGCGCCGCTTGATTGTTGTCTGGTCAACGCCATGGCTGTTCCAGCAGCGTCTTGCCACACCACCCGTCCCATAGCCGCCGGCGCTCTCCATTTGCAACACCGCACCACCAGTCCACCACACAACCCTCCTGCATGCGTGGGTGAGGGAGGAGCTGCGCGAGCACCAAAGCAGGACAGCTCGCCGGGGAAGATTGCCGTGGTGTGGCTGACCATGGCCGGCAAGGAGTGGTTGCGGTGAGAGGGGATTAGAATCAAAGAGATTGGGGAAGGAAGATTTGGAGAACGAGTGGATGTGCTAAGCCGAGGGAAGGATATAAAAGGATAAGGGGAAGCGGTGGGATGGACCCAGATGCCCACGTGGAGCGATCAAAAGGTACGTGACGCGGCGTGTGACCGGCCGAACGCTCGGCCGGTCTGCCGTACGCAAACGTTTCCCAATA
>NW_021249002.1:0-494 GCF_002162155.2 Triticum dicoccoides | reverse complement strand
GATATGAACCAGCATAATCTCTTAGTTTTCTGCATATGGACAATTGTTGCAACATTTTGTATAGAAAACATATAATACTACTTTTCCGTCTATTGATTAAATCTTCAAACTTTGTATTTTCTGAATTTAGATATATTCCTTATACTGTGACTCCATTTATGGGAGCAAAAAAGTTATTAAGATGGTACAAGGAAGAAAAGCTGAATATAAAATCCAGTGTCTTGGAGAAAAATGCCAATAATGTACGACGACCCATTAGCTTAAAGTTAAGTACATATAATATAATCCGAAAGAGGTCAATGTATTACTAGATTAAATGGTTGTACGTACAACCTACAAATGGTTTTATACTGTATTACTAGCCTCAATAGTAGCTATATATGCGAAAATTAGCAATGGTGCACGGGCACCTTGGTGCCTGTTTTCAAAAAACTCTTTTCTACAACGTGAAGAAAACTGATATTTTTGTCAAGACACACACACACACACACACA
>NW_021249001.1:0-424 GCF_002162155.2 Triticum dicoccoides | reverse complement strand
GTTCTTGTTTGGTTCTTCTCTTTGTGAGTTTTGGAGCTTATGGTCATCTTGGTGACATGCTCGAGTTCATCGAAAACGGAGTTCACTCGCATCTTCGATGATGTTTTCGATGTTGGAAGTTATGCCGGTTCTTCTCAGTTGGAGGTTTCACTCCTCTATTGTTAGGCATACCTCCCCTACCTCTTCTTACTATATTATTGGTTCTTGTTTGGTTCTTCTGTTTGTGAGTTTTTGAGCTTGTGGTCATCTTGGTGACAAGCTCGAGTTCATCAAAAACGGAGTACACTCACATCTTCTATGATATTTTCGATGTTGGAGGTTATTCCGGTTCTTCTCAGTTGGAGGTTTCACTTCTCTATTTGTTGGCATACCTACCCTGCCTCTCCTTACTATATTATTGGTTCTTGTTTGGTTCTTCTCTTTG
>NW_021249000.1:0-1568 GCF_002162155.2 Triticum dicoccoides | reverse complement strand
ACCACACCTGCAGTACCTACAAGCGTTTCCTCATCCACCACAAAGGCCAAGGAGGTTTTCGAGTTTGCTTATGATGTGCCCTTGGACTTCGTCGCCAAGATATTCGTGAGTTACTCGACGGATTGTTCGAACCGAGTCGTCGCCACATCATCGTTCCGGGACCATGATCTGGATGTCTCGTTGCCCACAAGGCACCAAGGACTTTTGAGGCGGCCGGCACCATGGCCGTCATTTCTGGCAGATCATATGGCTGAGGGGAATGAGAATCGACCAACTCCATGGTCATCATTTCAAATCGGCGTGCCATCAGAGGACAAGGATGATTCATCTTTTAGTGAGAAGTTATTTCATGAAGGTAAAAAGTGGCTTTCAGAACTATGTGATTGCTCTATTACTACGGCTCCTCCAGTGCAGCATTCGAATCTAGCTATCATGACTGCACATCTACTTCTGAGCACGCAGAAAATGCTTGCTCTAAGCACCGAACATTCAAGCAAAAAAATTCTTCAGTTCATGCAGTTTGGCCCCTATGAACTAGTCTGCTGCAAGCTTCAGGGTCCAATTTTCAGTTTGTTTGCCAGTGTTGCTGTTCAGACTGTACTCTCTGCATATACTATTGATTCACTTCTTCCGTGGGAATTCGGTAGGTGTACAATCATGGGAAGGGCAACAAAATGCAGTGGAGGATACACTGTGCAATTCGAGCCACGGCTTGTGTTCAAGTTCAGTCAAGAGACTATCCAGCTGAAGCCACCTTGGCCATCATTTTCATGCGATTGCCGAGCAGTGCAGGTCTTGAGCATGTCAATGCATTGGAAAATTTTGAGCATTGCAGATCTGAGAGCATCCTGGACGTATCTACTAAGTGTGCACCTAACACCATGTTCCTGGAAGAAGGTTGTTTGTTGGATCCATTCGGTGGCGAGAGCTATCTCTGTGATCAGGCGATTAATTGATGTCCGACTGAAATGGTGGTCAAAACTACCTAATGGTGAGCCCTCTGATGACTACTATTCTTGTGTTACTAATTTTGGTTCATCTGCGACTATCTATGTTGATGACCTTGATTCAGTGGAATTTATTGAGTCTCAGTTTCAAGTTATTGCTAAGCAAGTCAGGGAGTGGGCTAAATGTTTTTGCCTTGAGAAATTATGGAGCGCTAGTCATCTTGTCTGTCAAAACCAGGAGCAGTGCAACTTTTGTAAGCACCACATGCTAGATCATGATACGGCTGTATGTGATTTTCCTAGGCTTGACAATTTGAAGGGCACAATGCTAGTGCACTGGCAATTTTTTATTCAAGAGAAATTTCTAACCAACGACTATTTTGCTAAAGAATGCAGTTCTGAACACTTCAGTCAAGCATGTTGCAGACAAACAGTGGTGAAGGAAACTTCAAGTCCTGGAACATTTCTTCCACATGCAGTACTCCAGCCACGGGAATGTACTGAATATCTTGTCCACGACAGCATTTCTTCTGTATTTTATTGGACGAGGTTTGCATTGGTCAGGAAGATGGATAGCAGTAGTTCCAATACTTCAGTTCTAAGTGTCATTACTTCCATCGT
>NW_021248999.1:0-759 GCF_002162155.2 Triticum dicoccoides | reverse complement strand
ACCAAATGGCCCATCCGGAATGCGATGATTTTGTCGACCACCTTCAAATCACCTCAACTCTTGCAAACATGACCTCTTCCACAAACAAAGCTAGGTTTCCAAGATTTTATATTTTCTATTTTTTTTTGAATTTATACTGCCCTATAAACTTATGGTCCAAACATCGGTCTACACCTCAAGGGGGCATTGTAAAATTTATTTTTTCCAAATCTATCTTTCATAGCCATGTTTGGCACATGTGGGTCACCATTTAAAAGAAAATTTGTGTGATTAGGAGGTGGTGCAAAAAATCACCATGTAAGCTAGACCAAATGGTCCCTCCAGAAGGCGGCGATTTTAGCGACCACCTCCAAAATTTCCACTTTTTAAAATATATCCAAAATGAAAGATTCAATCTTGCTAACTTATGAATTGACAAAAAAATATTTTCAAAATTTTCTATTTCTTATAATATATTTCAAATGGATTATTCAATCATGCTCACTTATGAACATTGACAAAAACAAATTTCAAAATTTTCTAATTTTAAAAATATATTAGAAATGGAATATTCAATCATGCTCACTTATGGACATTGACAAAAAAGGATTTTCAACATTTTCTAATTCTAAAAATATATTTGAAATGGAATATTCAATCATGCTAACTTATGAACATTGACAATAAAGGATTGTCAACATTTTCCAATTTTTTATATTATATTTGAAGTGGAATATTCAATCATGCTAACTTAAGAACATTGACAAAAAATGATTTTCA
>NW_021248998.1:0-926 GCF_002162155.2 Triticum dicoccoides | reverse complement strand
TTTTGGTACTCACATTATGAACATGTGTAGCATCACGTTCGAGATTCATAAAGAATAAACCATTCACCATAGGAGCATGACCATAAAACATATCTCTCATAAAAATGGAACAACCATTATTCTCAGATTTAAAAGAGTAGCCATCTCGAATTAAACGAGATCCCGATACAATGTTCATGCTCAAAGCTGGCACTAAATAACAATTATTAAGGTTTAAAACTAATCCCGAAGGGAGATGCAGAGGTAGCGTGCCGACGACGATCACATTGACCTTGGAACCATTCCCGACGCGCATCGTCACCTCGTCCTTTGCCAGTTTCCGCTTATTCCGCAGCCCCTGCTTTGAGTTACAAATGTGAGCAACTGCACCGGTATCAAATACCCAGGAGCCACTATGGGCACTAGTAAGGTACACATCAATTACATGTATATCACATATACCTTTTGTTTTGCCGGCCTTCTTATCCGCTAAGTACTTAGGGCAGTTCCGCTTCCAGTGACCGCTTCCCTTGCAATAAAAGCACTCAGTCTCGGGCTTGGGTCCATTCTTTGGCTTCTTCCCGGCAGCTTGCTTGCCGGGTGCGGCAACCTCCTTGCCATCCTTCTTGAAGTTCTTTTTACCCTTGCCTTTCTTGAACTTAGTGGTTTTATTGACCATCAACACTTGATGTTCCTTCCTGACTTCTACCTCTGCTGATTTCAGCATAGCAAATACTTCAGGAATGGTCTTTTCCATCCCCTGCATATTGAAGTTCATCACAAAGCTCTTGTAGCTTGGTGGAAGCGACTGGAGGATTCTGTCAATGACCGCATCATCCGGGAGATTAACTCCCAGCTGAGTCAAGCGGTTATGCAACCCAGACATAGTGAGTATGTGCTCACTGACAGAACTGTTTTCCTCCATCTTACAACTGAAGAATTTGTCG
>NW_021248997.1:0-3314 GCF_002162155.2 Triticum dicoccoides | reverse complement strand
TGTCCATTCGGGAGTAATGACCAGAACCTCCATGATTAGATCGACCACGGCTGGGACCTCGACTTCAGTCGGATCTGTGGCGCTCTTAGGATGCGGGGGCTCTTCAGTAAAAGGATCTTCCTGAACTATCGGTGTGTGAATATGTTCCAAAAACACATTGCTGGGAATGGCTTCTCTCTTGGAACCTATCTTGGCCAAATCATCGGCTGCTTGATTTTTCAGATGGGGTATGTGATGGAGCTCTAACCCCTCAAACTTGTTTTCCAACTTCCTCACCGCATTGCAGTAACCAGTCATAGCTGGGCTTCTAACGTCCCATTCTTTCATCACTTGATTGACCACCAAATCTGAGTCGCCGTAAACCATGAGGCAACGACTACCGAGTGAAATGGCCATACATAACCCATATAGGAGTGCTTCATATTCTGCTTCGTTATTGGAGGAATCAAAGTGAATCTGAAGGTCGTATCTGAGCTCGTCTCCTCGGGGGGATACCAGTACCACCCCAGCACCAGAACCATTCAGCATCTTGGATCCATCAAAGAACATGGTCCAGTGCTCCGAGTGAATTTGAGTCGGCAGTTGTTGTTCGATCCACTCGGCGAGGAAATCTACCACTGCTTGGGACTTGATAGCTTTCTTTGCCTCAAACTTGATATCTAAAGGAAGGAGTTCAATCGCCCATTTTGCCACTCGACCAGTTGCATCTCTGTTGTGCAGAATCTTCGAAAATGGAGCGTCGCTGACGACTGCAACAGAGTGATCAGAGAAATAGTGTGCAACCTTCTTTGTGGTCATGTAAATCCCATAAACAAGCTTCTGATAGTGTGAATATCTCTACTTTGACGGAGTCAGAACTTCAGAAACATAATAAATCGGGCGCTGAACTTTATAGGCTTTTTCCTCTTCATCCCGCTCGACCGTAAGTACTGTACTGACGACTTGTCCAGTGGCTGCTATATAAAGCAGTAAAGGCTCTTTGCTGATTGGGGCAGCAAGCACCGGCTGGGTGGAAAGCAGGGCTTTTAGCTCTGCAAATGCTGCATCAGCTTCATGAGTCCACTCGAACTTATCTAATTTCTTCATCAGTCGGTAAAGAGGCAGTGCCTTTTCACCGAGGCGAGAAATGAATCGACTTAGGGCGGCCAAACAACCAGTAAGCTTTTGGACATCATGCACACACACAGGGCGTTTCATCCGGAGTATGGCACCCACTTTCTCTGGGTTAGCGTCGATCCCTCGTTCAGAAATGAGAAAACCGAGTAATTTTCCGCCTGGAACTCCAAACATGCACTTTGATGGATTAAGCTTGATATCTTACCTTCTGACGTTGGCAAAGTTTTCAACAAGGTCAGCCAGTAGGTCGGAACCTTTACGTGACTTGACCACAATGTCATCCATGTATGCTTCCACATTCCGACTGATCTGAGTGAGCAGGCACTTCTGAATCATCCGCATGAATGTGGCTCCAGCGATCTTCAAACCGAATGGCATAGTGACATAACAAAAGCACCCAAATGGGGTGATGAAAGCTGTTTTTATCTCGTCGGGTCCGTACAGACGGATCTGATGATACCCGGAATAGGCGTCCAAAAAGGACAAACGCTCACACCCCGCAGTCGAGTCGACTATTTGGTCGATGCGAGGGAGAGGAAAGTGGTCCTTCGGGCAGGCCCGATTGATATGCTTGAAGTCAATGCACATGCGAAGTGAGTCGTCCTTCTTTGGGACCATGACAACATTAGCTAACCACTCAGAGTGGTAAATATCACAGATAAACTCAGCTGCCAAAAGCCGAGCCACCTCTTCACCGATTGCCTTCCTCTTCTGTACGGTGGACCATCGACGATGTTCTTTGACTAGTTTCACTTTTGGGTCGACTCGCAAACGATGCTCAGCCAGTCCCCTGGGAACACCTGGCATGTCCGTAGGTTTCCATGCAAAGATGTCCCAGTTCTCACGGAGGAACTGGATGAGCGCTTCTTCCTATTTGGAGTCAAGTGTTGTCGAAATGTGAGTCAGAGCAGCATTGGGATCCGTTGGGTGAATGTGAATCGACTTTGTTTCGCCAGACGACTGGAATTCTGAATCCGTGGCAGGCTTCTTGGCTCGCAACAAATCACTCGGATCTGCATTTTTTTGATATTCCAGCAATTCTACTACGGCCATCTGTGCATCGGCGATCTTTGAGCCCTTCTGGAAGCACTCTTCCACCTTCTTCCGACTACCAGTGATAGTGATCACCCCTTTGGGACCAGGCATCTTCAATTTGAGGTACACATAACATGGTCGAGCCATAAAACATGCATAAGCTGGCCTGCCCAGAATAGCATGATAGGCACTCTGGAAATCCACAACTTCAAATGTCAACTTTTCTTTGCGGTAATTCTTGGAATCACTGAAAACCACGTCGAGAGCAATCTGGCCGAGTGATGCAGCCTTCTTGATGGGAATGACTCCATGGAAACTCATATTGCTTTCATTGAGTCTGGACATCGGAATGCCCATTCCTTTCAACGTCTCTGCATACGGTATATTCAGGCCACTGCCACCATCCATCAGAACCTTAGTCAGTCGGGTGCCTTCGACTACTAGGTCGACCACCAACGCTTGCCTCCCAGGGGTGGCTATGTGAGCTGGGTGATCGGACTAGTTGAATGTAATGGCAGTCTGGGACCACTTCAAATAACTGGGTGTCACTGGAGCGACCATGTTCACTTCTCTGTTGATGACTTTCAATCGACTCTTACTCTCAACGTCAGTGAAAATCATCAGAGTGGAATTTACGTGGGGATAACCATCATCGTCCTCTTCCTTGTCCTCAACCTTGTCTGCTTCTTTCTCCTTTTCCATGGGCAGTTTCTCTCGGAATTGCTGGATTAGGAGTCGACATTGTCGAGTGGTATGCTTTGGGTAAATGAAATTACCCTCTTCATTTTTTCGGTGTGAATGTGGCATGGTAAATCCAACACATTGTTTCCATCTTGATCTTTTACTTTCTTGGGGTTCCACGGCCCTTTGGGCTTCCCCTTGAACTTTCCTTGAGTCACGGCTAAGACTTCACCAGGAGCGGCTGGCTCGGCTTTGTGCTTCTGCTTCCGACTGGAGTTTCCTCCTCCGGTTTCGTGGGCGACTGTTTTGTGCTTGCCACTCCGGAGTCGGTCTTCTTCTTCACTGTTGGCGTACTTGGTGGCAATTTCCATCATCCGAGTCAGAGTCATATCTCCTGTCCGACCGAATTTTAGACTCAACTCCCGATATTTGACGCCTTCTTTAAAGGCACAAATTGCCTGATGATCAAACACATTCTCCAC
>NW_021248996.1:0-982 GCF_002162155.2 Triticum dicoccoides | reverse complement strand
ATTGTGTTCTCTTTGGTGGTTGGGCTACAAAATAGCTATAGGTCTATAGTAAAAACAGAAATTCCATATTCACGGAAACGGAAAGTTCCATGTCCATGCATGTTCCACCGAAAAACACCGTTTCGTTTTTGTTTCTGTTTCCACATAAAAAATTCCATTTCCACTTTCGTTTTGCAAATTTCCGTTTTCGTTTTCATATTTCCTCTCCATTTCCATTTTTCCTCCGGAAAAAAGGAAAGTTTCCACTCCATTTTCATCCCTAACTAAGAGGTGAGGCGACGTCGAGGGCTATGGAAATGGCCAACACCCACGGCACCAGCAGACGATAAATGTCAAATACCAAGGTCTTTGACGATGGTAGATCACAACAATTAGCTCAGTTGTTGTACATAGATTTCTTCAGGTATGTTGATCAAAATTTGAAATATCACCAAGAGGGGGTCGTCACTGTTTTGAACTGAGTGAGGTGCAAGGTACAAAAAATTCAAATAAGAACTCTGGTGTACATTTGCATGGTTCATATGATTATATCTGGTTCATGCAAAAATCTCAAGGATCTTTGCTTTGGGTTAACACCACCTAACTTCTGTTTACATGATATCAGCAGTATTAATAGCTGTTAAAGATCTGTGGCAAGCCAAAATACGTTTTAAGACCGAGCCAAGCAAACAAAAAATTGAAACAAGAAGATAACAGAGGAGTTGCTCTGTTCTGGTTACAAGGCGCCGCACGGGAGGGCACACATGTGGCATGGTATGCTCACTCAAGTGAAGGATATCTGGCCGACGGAGGCAAGGTACGCCGCCATATCCATCTCATACCCGAGCAGGTTCTTCCAGAAGTGCCCCTCGCCTGCCACCTTGTCATCCACTTCCTCCGGAAGGTTCAACATGTAGGTGCCGTTGTGCCCGCTACGTTCTCCCATGGTGAACAACAAGATCCCACTCTTCTCGCCAAACCATCGCAGCTTGATCGCAGGGGG
>NW_021248995.1:0-1411 GCF_002162155.2 Triticum dicoccoides | reverse complement strand
TTGGTCCCGGTTTATGGGACGAACCGGGACCAATGGTCCTGGCTCTTGGCCCACCACCATTGGCCCCGGTTGGAGGCATGAACCGGGATCAAAGGGCCCCCTTTAGTCCCGGTTCATGCCACCAACCGGGTCCAATGGTGGTGCCTATATATACCCCCTCGCGCAAGAGCAGAGCACACTGCTCTATTTTTTCTGGCCGAGGGGAGAGGGCTTGGTGGTGCTCTAGCTCACCTCCTATGCACACAAGGTGTTCGATGGAATGCCCGAGCCACACTACTTAAGCTTTCTCCTCTCCAAGCTCGACCTCCAAGCTTCATTTTCCTCAATATTTGTCTAGGTTTAGCGGTCCGTCACGCCCGCCCCCGTCTTCACCGCAGTCGATCACCCGCGCCGATCTCATCACCGGCACCACCGTGGTGAGCCTCTTGTTCTTATCTTCTTTCTGAAAGGAAAAATATTCTTACTTGTATGTTTAGATAGATACTTGTATCATTTTCTTACTTTTATTATTGCATCTTATATAGTGCGATGGTTTTGGTATCCGCCCCCGTCGGCCCTTGTCCTGTCTATGATTCGGATGTGGTATATATTATCTTTATAACTATTGGTTCATTTATTGTTTATGAAAATTATGCCGACCAACGTGACATAGATTTTATTTATCTACGAGGTATGTGAACCGGAAATTCCAACCGACCCTATTGTTGAGAGGTTAAATTTAGTTGAAGAAGAAAACAATTTCTTGAAGGAAAAAATAAAAAAAAATTGAGGAGAAGATGATATTGGAGTTGCATGCATGTTGCGGATGTCGTCGATGATCAAAAGATCAAGATGGATGCAATGCGCTTGAAGATTAGAAAGATTAGAAAATATGCCGTTCATACCGACGCTTGGTATCATTATGTCGTTGAATCAATTGTTACCTTGTTTGCGATTATGATCGTGTTTGTTTTCGCATTGAAATGTTTTACATAGTTTCAATGTATGATTTAATTAATTAGATGCTCTAGAGAGCTATATGTTGTTAGATGAGAACTATGTATGTACTTTGGTTTTAATGTGATGATGAACTTATATTAATTTGGTCACTTAATTATCTATTCATGATGTTCTGTAATGGTTTTTGACACACTTAATTATATATAACGCACGCAGATGAACCGGCAACGGATGTACGGTGACAGACACACCTCTGAGTACATTAAGGGCGTGCATGAATTTCTCGAAGCGGCTGAGGCAAACAAGCTGAATGGTTTTATGTGTTGTCCATGCCCTAATTGTGGGAATACGAAGTCTTACTCTGACCGGAAAATCCTTCACACCCACCTGCTTTACAAAGGTTTCATGCCACACTATAATGTTTGGACAAGGCACGGAGAAATAGGGGTTATGATGGAAGACGGCGAAGAAG
>NW_021248994.1:0-1199 GCF_002162155.2 Triticum dicoccoides | reverse complement strand
GACTTGCCACCTACTTCCTCAAGAGCTTGTTTTCCCTATTTGGTGTGGGAATATCAACCTCTTGCACATCCTACACGGCCTGCTGACTACCCAGACTTCTTTCCCCATTAAATATTTGGGCCACCCGCTCTCGGTATGGCATCTTAAGACGGTTGATTTCCAATTCCTCGAGGACAAAGCGGCCTCCAAGTTAGTCACCTGGGATGAACAAAACATCACCTCCATTGGGTAGTCCAATCTTCTTAAATCGGTGCTTGCTTCCCAAGTAAAATTCATCATCACGCCTGATTGTCCACCCGGCACCCTCCAAAGTATCAACAGATTTCAGCGGGCCTTGCTTTGGGCGGGCACGAACACGATTACTGGAGCTAAATGCAAAGTCAACTGGGACACCGTCTATCGGCCGCTTGACTATGGGGTACGGGCTGAGCTATGGATCGTCCTGGGCAACCCGTATGATGAGGCTGATCGCGACTTCTTTTACACCTCAACGACCATCATTATTGGTAATGGTGCCCGCACACATTTTTGGGATGCTCCTTGGGTCCAAGACTGTAAACACCGAGAGACATCGCCCCTTCGATCTTTGAGGCTTCCAAGAGAAAAAAAACTGGAAGATTCGTGAAGCCTTGTAGGACGACGCCTACATCTCTAAAATCAACACCTCTGCCAGCTTCTCAATTGCACAATTCAGGGAGTTCCTTCATCTCTGGACTACCTTGCGTGGCTTCCAGCTCCAGGAGGACATTGAGGATGACATCATTTGGAAGTGTCCGCCTACAAGGCCCAATTCCTCGGCTTGACCCGATCTCTTATATTATGCACGGTTTGGAACGCTTGGGCACCGCCTATAGTCAAATTCTTTACTTGGTTGGTTATGCAAAATAGGGTGTGGACCGCGGATAGGCTGACCAAGCGGGAATGGCCAAACTGTGGCTTTTGCCCCTTATGCAAGCAAGTATAGGGATCTGTTGACCACCTCCGACTCAAGTGCAGATTCACGATCAGAGTTTGGGGCATGATAAAAAACTGGCTTCAACTGGATCACATTGGTACCTCTTCCAAGCTCTTGTTCGGGTCCACAAAGGAGTGGTGGGTCTCTCCGGTGCTTCCATTCCCGATAGGAAGGCTATGTCCTCGCTTGGCATGTTAGGCTCATAGTCCATATGGTTCTCCTTAATAATATTAAGAAGGATGCC
>NW_021248993.1:0-3547 GCF_002162155.2 Triticum dicoccoides | reverse complement strand
TGACGTTTGGTAGAACACAAAGTGTTTCTCCGGTATTCGGGAGTTGCATAATCTCATAGTCATAAGAACATGTATAAGTCATGAAGAAAGCAATAGCAGTAAACAAACGATCAAGTGCTAAGCTAACAGAATGGGTCAAGTCAATCACATCATTCTCCTAATGATGTGATCCCATTGATCAAATAACAACTCATGTCCATGGTTAGGAAACTTAACCATCTTTGATCAATGAGCTAGTCAAGTAGAGGCATACTAGTGACACTATGTTTGTCTATGTATTCACACATGTATTATGTTTTCGGTTAATACAATTCTAGCATGAATAATAAACATTTATCATGAAATAAGGAAATAAATAATAACTTTATTATTGCCTCTAGGGCATATTTCCTTCAGTCTCCCACTTGCACTAGAGTCAATAATCTAGATTACACAGTAATGATTTTAACACCCATGGAGCCTTGGTGCTGATCATGTTTTGCTCGTGGAAGAGGCTTAGTCAACGGGTCTACAACATTCAGATCTGTATGTATCTTGCAAATCTCTATGTCTCCCACCTGGACTTGATCACGGATGGAGTTGAAGCGTCTCTTGATGTGCTTGGTTCTCTTGTGAAATCTGGATTCCTTTGCCAAGGCAATTGCACCAGTATTGTCACAAAAGATTTTCATTGGACCCGATGCACTAGGTATGACACCTAGATCGGATATGAACTCCTTCATCCAGACTCCTTCATTCACTGCTTCCAAAGTAGCAATGTACTCCGCTTCACATGTAGATCCAACCACGACGCTCTGTTTAGAGCTGCTCCGACTGATAGCTCCGCCATTTAATATAAACACGTATCCGGTTTGCGATTTAGAATCGTCCGGATCAGTGTCAAAGCTTGCATCAACGTAACCATTTACGATAAGCTCTTTGTCACCTCCATAAACGAGAAACATATCCTTGGTCCTTTTCAAGTACTTCAGGATGTTCTTGACCGCTGTCCAGTGATCCACTCCTAGATTACTTTGGTACCTCCATGCTAAGCTAATAGCAAGGCACACATCAGGTCTGGTACACAGCATTGCATACATGATAGAGCCTATGGCTGAAGCATAGGGAACACTTTTCATTTTCTCTCCATCTTCTGCAGTGGTCGGACATTGAGTCTTACTCAACTTCACACCTTGTAACACAGGCAAGAACCCTTTCTTAGCTTGATCCATTTTGAACTTCTTCAAAACTTTATCAAGGCTGTTGGGGAACATAGTGATTTAAAAAAATTCCTACGCACACGCAAGATCATGGTGATGCATAGCAACGAGAGAGGAGAGTGTTTGTCTACGTACCCTCGTAGACCGGCAATGGAAGCGTTGACACAACGTAGAGGAAGTAGTCGTACGTCTTCCCGATCTGACCGATCCAAGTATTGAACGTACGGCACCTCCGAGTTCTGCACACGTTCAACTCGGTGACGTCCCTCGAGCTCCGATCCAGCAAAGTGTTGAGGGAGAGTTTTGTCTGCACGACGGCGTGATGACGGTGATGATGTTCTACCGATGCAGGGCTTTGCCTAAGCACCGCTACGATATGACCGGGGTGGAATATGGTGGAAGGGGCACCACACACGGCTAAGGAACGATCACGAAGATCAACTTGTGTGTCATGGGGTGCCCCCTTGCCCCTGTATACAAAGGAGGGAGAGGGGGAGGTGCGGTCGGACCAAGGGGTGCACGTGGAGGATTCCTACTCCCACCGGGAGTAGGACTCCCCCCTCTTACCTTGTTGGAAAAGGAAGGGGGAAGGGAGAAAGAGGAAAGGGGGGCACCGCCCCCCTTCCTTGTCCTATTCGGACTAGGGGGGAGGGGGCGCGCGGCCTGCCCTAGCCGGCCCTCCTCTTCTCCCTTAGGGCCCATGTAGGCCCAATAACCCCACGGGGGTTCCGGTAACCCCCCGGTACTCCGGTAAAATCCCGATTTCACCCGGAGCGTTTCCGATATCCAAATATAGGCTTCCAATATATCAATCTTTATGTCTCGACCATTTCGAGACTCCTCGTCATCTCCGTGATCACATCCGGGACACCAAACAACCTTCGGTACATCAAAACACAAAAACCCTAATTACGATCGTCACCGAACTTTAAGCGTGCGGACCCTACGGGTTCGAGAACTATGTAGACATGACCGAGACACGTCTCAGGTCAATAACCAATAGCGGAACCTGGATGCTCATATTGGTTCCTACATATTCTACAAAGATCTTTATCGGTCAGACCGCATAACAATATACGTTGTTCCTTTTGTCATCGGTATGTTACTTGCCCGACATTTGATCGTCGGTATCTCAATACCCAGTTCAATCTCGTTACTGGCAAGTCTCTTTACTCGTTCCATAATACATCATCCCGCAACTAACTTATTAGTTGCAATGCTTGCAAGGCTTGAGTGATGTGCATTACCGAGAGGGCCCAGAGATACCTCTCCGACAATCAGAGTGACAAATCCTAATCTTGAAATACGCCAAACCAACAAATACCTTCGGAGACACCTTTAGAGCACCTTTATAATCACCCAGTTACGTTCTGACGTTTGCTAGCACACAAAGTGTTCCTCCGGTAAACGGGAGTTGCATAATCTCATAGTCATAGGAACATATATAAGTTATGAAGAAAAGCAATAGCAACAAACTAAACGATCAAGTGCTAAGCTAATGGAATGGGTCAAGTAAATCACATCATTCTCCTAATGATGTGATCCCGTTAACCAAATAACAACTCATGTCTATGGTTAGGAAACATAACCATCTTTGATCAACGAGCTAGTCAAGTAGAGGCATACTAGTGACACTCTGTTTGTCTATGTATTCACACATGTATTATGTTTCCGGTTAATACAATTCTAGCATGAATAATAAACATTTATCATGATACAAGGAAATAAATAATAACTTTATTATTGCCTCTAGGGCATATTTCCTTCAAAGGCATGTGCTTTGTGAAAGTCCAATTAAGCGTCTTGATCTATCTCTATAGATCTTGATGCCCAATATACAAGCAGCTTCACCGAGGTCTTTCATTGAAAAACTCTTATTCAAGTATCCTTTTATGCTATCCAGAAATTCTATATCATTTCCAATCAGCAATATGTCATCCACATATAATATTAGAAATGCTACAGAGCTCCCACTCACATTCTTGTAAATACAGGCTTCTCCAAAAGTCTGTATAAAACCATATGCTTTGATCACACTATCAAAACGTTTATTCCAACTCCGAGAGGCTTGCACCAGTCCATAAATGGATCGCTGGAGCTTCCACACTTTGTTAGCTCCCTTTGGATCAATAAAACCTTCAGGTTGCATCATATACAACTCTTCTTCCAGAAATCCATTCAGGAATACAGTCTTTACATCCATTTGCCAAATTTCATAATGATAAAACGCGGTAATTGCTAACATGATTCAGACGGACATAAGCATCGTTACGGGGGAGAAGGTCTCATCGTAGTCAACTCCTTGAACTTGTCGAAAACCTTTTGCAACAAGTCGAGCTTTGTAGACA
>NW_021248992.1:0-995 GCF_002162155.2 Triticum dicoccoides | reverse complement strand
GGGGGGGGTTAGGGGGTTTTGGGGGGGTTAATTTAGATGTTTCATATATTGTGTTAGCTAGCTAATTAATAGAGAGAAGTGTCCTCTCTTATCTCCGTGCTTGGTCGACGCTACATACTATACATATAGAGAGGACTAGACACGCTAGCTAGTAAGCAAATGAAGGAAACAGAAGATCGTCATGAACATATGCATATAGAGAGAAGTGATATCGACCACCTCTCCTTCTCTGAGAGATTGGTCGAACAACAAATTCTTGTATATCTATCCGACGCTACGTACTGGCTACATATATACAATATAATTATCTCTTACAATATAATCTCCTAATTCTAAATGAACTCAGGGTCCACATGGTATTCTCCGTCTTTAGCAATCACGTGGTCAAGAAAGAATGCCGCCAATTCCTCTTTGATTCCTCGCATACGATCTGGTGGTAGGAGTTCATCCCGCATCCGAAATATCTAATTTGAAGAAGGGGGTCAATACATATATATGAATAAATGAAACTGAACACAAATGATGGTAATAAAATAAAATTGTGAATATTATTATTTAGGTACTTCATATTGTTTATCATAGTAGCCCCGCTCACAGGTCGTGTGGCGGATGGACTCGCAAATGTAGTATCCACGGTAATCATTCCCTTGTTCCTGCCACAACCACTTTACAAGAAATAGATCGAGGTCAATCAAACTGATAATTAGCAAGCATGCTAAATGGTATTGATCAAACTAGCACTTGAATCACTAGGAGATGCGTGGAACATGCTACTATAGTACTTACTTTCGGGTGTCTAAATTGCAGCTTCTTCGGCAGTCCTGGAGTTTTTGAGGTGAATTTTTTCCAAACCCTGCCAGCAGACAAAGAAAACAATTACTTGATATCAGGAGATGAACAAAGTTACCGATATGGTGCGATAATGATCGATTTAACTTACTTCTCTAGAATTTCAATCATGTCCTCATACTCCTTGGGATCTTTTCGTCTCGAGT
>NW_021248991.1:0-1086 GCF_002162155.2 Triticum dicoccoides | reverse complement strand
CGGTCATCAACACTCACTGTTTTGGCCGAATCTGGCCCGTTTCATGGACTATTACTCACCGTTTTGGGGCCCCAAAGTGATTTCCACGGTTGTTTGACCCCATGGTGTGCTTACGTGTCGATCATCAACAAGCGCATTTTGGGACGATTTTGGCCCATTTCTTGCATTATTACTTAGTTTTGGGGTCCCGGAGTGATTTCCACGGTTAACGAACCGCAGGGTGCATTTACGTGTCGGTCATCAACACTCGCAGTTTGGCCGATTCTGGCCCGTTTCTTTGACTATTACTCTGTTTTTTGGTCCAAGCGTGATTTCCATGATTTACTAACCCCGTGGTGCGTTTACGTGTCGGTCAATGACACTCACAATTTTGGCCAATTTCTGGTCCGTTTTGTGTACTATTACTCACCGTTTTGGCGTCCCAGAGCGATTTCCATTATTTACAATCCCCGGGGTGCGTTTGCGTCTCTGTCGTCAACACTCACAGTTTTGGCCAATTCTGACGCGATTCGTGGACTATTACTCATCATTTAGGGGTCCCGGAGCGATTCCATAGTGGTTGAACCCTAAGGTCCGTTTATGTGTCGGTCATCAACACTCGCAGTTTTGGCCGATTCTGGCCCGTTTCATGGACTATTACTCAGCGTTTTGGGGCCCCAAAGTGATTTCCACGGTTGTTTGACCCCATGGTGCGCTTACGTGTCGATCATCAACAAGCGCATTTTGGGACGATTTTGGCCCATTTCTTGCATTATTACTTAGTTTTGGGGTCCCGGAGTGATTTCCACGATTGACGAACTCCGGGGTGCGTTTATGTGTCGGTCATAAACACTCACAATTTTGGCGAATTCTCGTCCGTTTCATGCACTATTACTCACCGTTTGGGAGTCCCAGAGAGATTTCCACGATTGACAATCCCCGGAGTGTGTTTGCGTGTCTGTCGTCAACACTCACAGTTTTGGCCAATTCTGACGCGATTCGTGGGCTATTATTCAGCATTTAGGCTCCCGAAGCGATTTCCATAGTTGTTGAACCCCAAGGTGCGTTTAGGTGTCGGTCATCAACACTCACTGTTTTGGGGCCCCG